>NW_027308248.1:75000-102500 GCF_047496885.1 Scyliorhinus torazame
GAGAGACAGAGAGAGCGAGAGACAGCGAGAGCGAGAGACAGAGAGAGCGAGAGACAGAGAGAGACAGAGAGACAGAGAGAGACAGCGAGGGCGAGAGACAGAGAGAGCGAGAGACAGAGAGAGCGAGAGACAGCGAGAGCGAGAGACAGCGAGAGCGAGAGACAGCGAGAGCGAGAGACAGAGAGAGCGAGAGACAGCGAGAGACAGCGAGAGACAGAGAGAGACAGCGAGAGACAGCGAGAGACAGAGAGAGCGAGAGACGGCGAGAGCGAGAGACAGAGAGAGCGAGAGACCGAGAGACAGAGAGAGCGAGAGACAGCGAGAGACAGCGAGAGCGAGAGACAGAGAGAGCGAGAGACAGCGAGAGCGAGAGACAGAGAGAGCGAGAGACAGAGAGAGAAAGAGAGAGCGAGAGACAGAGAGAGCGAGAGACAGCGAGGGCGAGAGACAGCGAGAGCGAGAGACAGAGAGAGCGAGAGACAGAGAGAGCGAGAGACAGAGAGAGCGAGAGACAGCGAGGGCGAGAGACAGCGAGGGCGAGAGACAGAGAGAGCGAGAGACAGCGAGAGCGAGAGACAGAGAGAGCGAGAGACAGAGAGAGCGAGAGACAGAGAGAGCGAGAGACAGAGAGAGAAAGAGAGAGCGAGAGACAGAGAGAGCGAGAGACAGCGAGGGCGAGAGACAGCGAGAGCGAGAGACAGAGAGAGCGAGAGACAGAGAGAGCGAGAGACAGAGAGAGCGAGAGACAGAGAGAGCGAGAGACAGAGAGAGCGAGAGACAGAGAGAGCGAGAGACAGAGAGAGCGAGAGACAGAGAGAGAGAGAGACAGAGAGAGCGAGAGACAGAGAGAGCGAGAGACAGCGAGAGCGAGAGACAGAGAGGGCGAGAGACAGAGAGAGCGAGAGACAGAGAGAGCGAGAGACAGCGAGAGACAGAGAGACAGCGAGGGCGAGAGACAGCGAGAGCGAGAGACAGCGAGGGCGAGAGACAGAGAGAGCGAGAGACAGCGAGGGCGAGAGACAGAGAGGGCGAGAGACAGCGAGAGCGAGAGACAGCGAGAGCGAGAGACAGAGAGAGAGAGAGACAGCGAGAGCGAGAGACAGAGAGAGCGAGAGACAGAGAGAGCGAGAGACAGCGAGAGCGAGAGACAGAGAGAGCGAGAGACAGCGAGGGCGAGAGACAGAGAGAGCGAGAGACAGCGAGAGACAGAGAGAGCGAGAGACAGAGAGAGCGAGAGACAGAGAGAGCGAGAGACAGCGAGGGCGAGAGACAGCGAGAGACAGCGAGAGCGAGAGACAGCGAGAGCGAGAGACAGCGAGAGACAGAGACAGCGAGAGCGAGAGACAGAGAGAGACAGAGACAGAGAGAGCGAGAGACAGAGAGAGAGAGAGACAGCGAGAGCGAGAGACAGAGAGAGAGAGAGACAGAGAGAGCGAGAGACAGAGAGAGCGAGAGACAGCGAGAGCGAGAGACAGCGAGGGCGAGAGACAGCGAGAGACAGCGAGAGCGAGAGACAGAGAGAGCGAGAGACAGAGAGAGCGAGAGACAGAGAGAGTGAGAGACAGCGAGAGCGAGAGACAGAGAGAGCGAGAGACAGAGAGAGCGAGAGACAGAGAGCGCGAGAGACAGCGAGAGCGAGAGACAGCGAGAGCGAGAGACAGAGAGAGCGAGAGACAGAGAGAGCGAGAGACAGAGAGAGCGAGAGACAGCGAGGGCGAGAGACAGCGAGAGCGAGAGACAGCGAGAGCGAGAGACAGAGAGAGCGAGAGACAGCGAGGGCGAGAGGCAGAGAGAGCGAGAGACAGCGAGGGCGAGAGACAGAGAGAGCGAGAGACAGCGAGAGCGAGAGACAGAGAGAGCGAGAGACAGAGAGAGCGAGAGACAGAGAGAGCGAAAGACAGAGAGAGCGAGAGACAGCGAGGGCGAGAGACAGCGAGAGCGAGAGACAGCGAGAGCGAGAGACAGAGAGAGACAGAGACAGCGAGAGCGAGAGACAGAGAGAGACAGAGACAGAGAGAGCGAGAGACAGAGAGAGAGAGAGACAGCGAGAGCGAGAGACAGAGAGAGAGAGAGACAGAGAGAGCGAGAGACAGAGAGAGCGAGAGACAGAGAGAGCGAGAGACAGCGAGGGCGAGAGACAGCGAGAGACAGCGAGAGCGAGAGACAGAGAGAGCGAGACAGCGAGAGCGAGAGACAGAGAGAGCGAGAGACAGCGAGGGCGAGAGACAGCGAGAGCGAGAGACAGAGAGAGCGAGAGACAGAGAGAGCGAGAGACAGAGAGAGCGAGAGACAGCGAGAGCGAGAGACAGAGAGAGCGAGAGACAGAGAGAGCGAGAGACAGAGAGAGCGAGAGACAGAGAGAGCGAGAGACAGAGAGAGCGAGAGACAGAGAGAGCGAGAGACAGAGAGAGCGAGAGACAGCGAGAGACAGCGAGAGCGAGAGACAGCGAGAGCGAGAGACAGAGAGAGCGAGAGACAGAGAGAGCGAGAGGCAGAGAGAGCGAGAGACAGAGAGCGCGAGAGACAGCGAGAGCGAGAGACAGCGAGGGCGAGAGACAGCGAGGGCGAGAGACAGCGAGGGCGAGAGACAGCGAGAGCGAGAGACAGCGAGAGCGAGAGACAGCGAGAGCGAGAGACAGAGAGAGCGAGAGACAGAGAGAGCGAGAGACAGAGAGAGCGAGAGACAGAGAGAGCGAGAGACAGAGAGAGCGAGAGACAGAGAGAGCGAGAGACAGCGAGAGCGAGAGACAGAGAGAGCGAGAGACAGCGAGGGCGAGAGACAGAGAGAGCGAGAGACAGAGAAAGCGAGAGACAGCGAGAGACAGAGAGAGCGAGAGACAGAGAGAGACAGCGAGAGACAGCGAGAGCCAGAGAGAGCGAGAGACAGAGAGAGCGAGAGACAGAGAGAGCGAGAGACAGAGAGAGCGAGAGACAGAGAGAGCGAGAGACAGCGAGAGACAGAGAGAGCGAGAGACAGAGAGAGCGAGAGACAGAGAGAGCGAGAGACAGCGAGAGACAGAGACAGCGAGAGACAGAGAGAGCGAGAGACAGCGAGAGCGAGAGACAGAGAGAGCGAGAGACAGAGAGAGCGAGAGACAGAGAGAGCGAGAGACAGCGAGAGACAGCGAGAGCGAGAGACAGAGAGAGCGAGAGACAGCGAGAGCGAGAGACAGCGAGAGCGAGAGACAGAGAGAGCGAGAGACAGAGAGAGAGAGAGACAGCGAGAGACAGCGAGAGCTAGAGACAGCGAGGGCGAGAGACAGAGAGTGCGAGAGACAGAGAGAGCGAGAGACAGAGAGAGCGAGAGACAGCGAGAGCGAGAGACAGAGAGAGCGAGAGACAGAGAGAGCGAGAGACAGAGAGAGCGAGAGACAGCGAGGGCGAGAGACAGGGAGAGCGAGAGACAGAGAGAGCGAGAGACAGAGAGAGCGAGAGACAGAGAGAGCGAGAGACAGCGAGAGCGAGAGATAGCGAGGGCGAGAGACAGCGAGAGCGAGAGACAGCGAGAGCGAGAGACAGCGAGAGCGAGAGACAGCGAGGGCGAGAGACAGCGAGAGCGAGAGACAGCGAGAGCGAGAGACAGCGAGGGCGAGAGACAGCGAGGGCGAGAGACAGAGAGAGAGAGAGACAGAGACAGCGAGAGACAGCGAGAGCGAGAGACAGAGAGAGCGAGAGACAGCGAGAGACAGAGAGAGCGAGAGACAGCGAGGGCGAGAGACAGCGAGAGCGAGAGACAGCGACAGCGAGAGACAGCGAGGGCGAGAGACAGCGAGGGCGAGAGACAGAGAGAGCGAGAGACAGCGAGAGCGAGAGACAGAGAGAGCGAGAGACAGCGAGAGACAGAGAGAGCGAGAGACAGAGAGAGCGAGAGACAGAGAGAGAGAGCGACAGAGAGAGAGAGAGAGACAGAGAGAGCGAGAGACAGAGAGAGCGAGAGACAGCGAGGGCGAGAGACAGCGAGAGCGAGAGACAGCGAGGGCGAGAGACAGCGAGAGCGAGAGACAGAGGGAGCGAGAGACAGAGAGAGCGAGAGACAGAGAGAGCGAGAGACAGCGAGGGCGAGAGACAGAGAGAGCGAGAGACAGCGAGAGACAGAGAGAGCGAGAGACAGAGAGAGCGAGAGACAGAGAGGGCGAGAGACAGCGAGGGCGAGAGACAGCGAGGGCGAGAGACAGCGAGAGACAGCGAGAGCGAGAGACAGCGAGAGCGAGAGACAGAGAGAGAGAGAGACAGCGAGAGCGAGAGACAGAGAGAGCGAGAGACAGAGAGAGCGAGAGACAGAGAGAGCGAGAGACAGAGAGAGCGAGAGACAGCGAGGGCGAGAGACAGAGAGAGCGAGAGACAGCGAGAGCGAGAGACAGAGAGAGCGAGAGACAGAGAGAGCGAGAGACAGAGAGAGCGAGAGACAGCGAGGGCGAGAGACAGCGAGAGACAGCGAGAGCGAGAGACAGCGAGAGCGAGAGACAGAGAGAGCGAGAGACAGAGAGAGCGAGAGACAGAGAGAGAGAGCGACAGAGAGAGAGAGAGAGACAGCGAGAGCGAGAGACAGAGACAGCGAGAGCGAGAGACAGCGAGAGACAGAGAGAGCGAGAGACAGAGAGAGCGAGAGACAGAGAGAGCGAGAGACAGAGAGAGCGAGAGACAGCGAGGGCGAGAGACCGAGAGAGCGAGAGACAGAGAGAGCGAGAGACAGCGAGAGCGAGAGACAGAGAGAACGAGAGACAGAGAGAGCGAGAGACAGCGAGAGCGAGAGACAGAGAGAGCGAGAGACAGAGAGAGCGAGAGACAGAGAGAGCGAGAGACAGAGAGAGCGAGAGACAGAGAGAGCGAGAGACAGCGAGGGCGAGAGACAGAGAGAGCGAGAGACAGCGAGGGCGAGAGACAGCGAGGGCGAGAGACAGCGAGGGCGAGAGACAGCGAGGGCGAGAGACAGCGAGAGCGAGAGACAGCGAGAGCGAGAGACAGAGAGAGCGAGAGACAGAGAGAGCGAGAGACAGCGAGGGCGAGAGACAGAGAGAGCGAGAGACAGAGAGAGACAGAGAGAGCGAGAGACAGAGAGAGCGAGAGACAGAGAGAGCGAGAGACAGAGAGAGCGAGAGACAGAGAGAGCGAGAGACAGAGAGAGCGAGAGACAGAGAGGGCGAGAGACAGCGAGGGCGAGAGACAGAGAGAGCGAGAGACAGAGAGAGCGAGAGACAGAGAGAGCGAGAGACAGAGAGAGCGAGAGACAGCGAGGGCGAGAGACAGAGAGAGCGAGAGACAGAGAGAGCGAGAGACAGAGAGAGCGAGAGACAGAGAGAGAGAGAGACAGCGAGGGCGAGAGACAGAGAGAGCGAGAGACAGAGAGAGCGAGAGACAGAGAGAGCGAGAGACAGCGAGGGCGAGAGACAGAGAGAGCGAGAGACAGAGAGAGCGAGAGACAGAGAGAGCGAGAGACAGCGAGAGCGAGAGACAGCGAGGGCGAGAGACAGAGAGAGCGAGAGACAGCGAGGGCGAGAGACAGAGAGAGCGAGAGACAGAGAGAGCGAGAGACAGCGAGGGCGAGAGACAGAGAGAGCGAGAGACAGAGAGAGCGAGAGACAGAGAGAGCGAGAGACAGAGAGAGACAGAGAGAGCGAGAGACAGAGAGAGCGAGAGACAGAGAGAGCGAGAGACAGAGAGAGCGAGAGACAGCGAGGGCGAGAGACAGAGAGAGCGAGAGACAGCGAGAGCGAGAGACAGAGAGAGCGAGAGACAGAGAGAGCGAGAGACAGAGAGAGCGAGAGACAGAGAGAGCGAGAGACAGCGAGAGCGAGAGACAGCGAGGGCGAGAGACATCGAGGGCGAGAGACAGAGAGAGCGAGAGACAGAGAGAGCGAGAGACAGAGAGAGCGAGAGACAGAGAGAGCGAGAGACAGAGAGAGCGAGAGACAGAGAGAGCGAGAGACAGAGAGAGCGAGAGACAGAGAGAGCGAGAGACAGCAAGAGCGAGAGACAGAGAGAGCGAGAGACAGCGAGAGCGAGAGACAGAGAGAGCGAGAGACAGCGAGGGCGAGAGACAGAGAGAGCGAGAGACAGAGAGAGCGAGAGACAGAGAGAGCGAGAGACAGAGAGAGCGAGAGACAGCGAGAGCGAGAGACAGAGAGAGCGAGAGACAGCGAGGGCGAGAGACAGAGAGGGCGAGAGACAGAGAGAGCGAGAGACAGAGAGAGCGAGAGACAGAGAGAGCGAGAGACAGCGAGAGCGAGAGACAGCGAGGGCGAGAGACAGCGAGAGCGAGAGACAGAGAGAGCGAGAGACAGCGAGAGCGAGAGACAGCGAGAGCGAGAGACAGAGAGCGAGAGACAGAGAGAGCGAGAGACAGCGAGAGACAGAGAGAGCGAGAGACAGAGAGAGACAGAGAGACAGAGAGAGCGAGAGACAGAGAGAGCGAGAGACAGAGAGAGCGAGAGACAGCGAGGGCGAGAGACAGGGAGAGCGAGAGACAGAGAGAGCGAGAGACAGAGAGAGCGAGAGACAGAGAGAGCGAGAGACAGCGAGGGCGAGAGACAGAGAGAGCGAGAGAGCGAGAGACAGAGAGAGCGAGAGACAGCGAGAGCGAGAGACAGAGAGAACGAGAGACAGAGAGAGCGAGAGACAGCGAGGGCGAGAGACAGAGAGAGCGAGAGACAGCGAGGGCGAGAGACAGCGAGGGCGAGAGACAGCGAGAGACAGCGAGAGCGAGAGACAGCGAGAGCGAGAGACAGCGAGGGCGAGAGACAGAGAGAGCGAGAGACAGAGAGAGCGAGAGACAGCGAGAGCGAGAGACAGCGAGGGCGAGATACAGAGAGAGCGAGAGACAGAGAGAGACAGAGAGAGCGAGAGACAGAGAGAGCGAGAGACAGAGAGAGCGAGAGACAGAGAGGGCGAGAGACAGCGAGGGCGAGAGACAGAGAGAGCGAGAGACAGAGAGAGCGAGAGACAGAGAGAGCGAGAGACAGAGAGAGCGAGAGACAGCGAGGGCGAGAGACAGAGAGAGCGAGAGACAGAGAGAGCGAGAGACAGAGAGAGCGAGAGACAGAGAGAGCGAGAGACAGCGAGGGCGAGAGACAGAGAGAGCGAGAGACAGAGAGAGCGAGAGACAGAGAGAGCGAGAGACAGCGAGAGCGAGAGACAGCGAGGGCGAGAGACAGAGAGAGCGAGAGACAGCGTGGGCGAGAGACAGAGAGAGCGAGAGACAGAGAGAGCGAGAGACAGCGAGGGCGAGAGACAGAGAGAGCGAGAGACAGAGAGAGCGAGAGACAGAGAGAGCGAGAGACAGAGAGAGACAGAGAGAGCGAGAGACAGAGAGAGCGAGAGACAGAGAGAGCGAGAGACAGAGAGAGCGAGAGACAGCGAGGGCGAGAGACAGAGAGGGCGAGAGACAGCGAGAGCGAGAGACAGAGAGAGCGAGAGACAGAGAGAGCGAGAGACAGAGAGAGCGAGAGACAGAGAGAGCGAGAGACAGCGAGAGCGAGAGACAGCGAGGGCGAGAGACAGCGAGGGCGAGAGACAGAGAGAGCGAGAGACAGAGAGAGCGAGAGACAGAGAGAGCGAGAGACAGAGAGAGCGAGAGACAGAGAGAGCGAGAGACAGAGAGAGCGAGAGACAGCGAGAGCGAGAGACAGCGAGAGCGAGAGACAGAGAGAGCGAGAGACAGCGAGAGCGAGAGACAGAGAGGGCGAGAGACAGCGAGGGCGAGAGACAGAGAGAGCGAGAGACAGAGAGAGCGAGAGACAGAGAGAGCGAGAGACAGAGAGAGCGAGAGACAGAGAGAGCGAGAGACAGAGAGAGCGAGAGACAGCGAGGGCGAGAGACAGAGAGGGCGAGAGACAGAGAGAGCGAGAGACAGAGAGAGCGAGAGACAGAGAGAGCGAGAGACAGAGAGAGCGAGAGACAGCGAGGGCGAGAGACAGCGAGAGCGAGAGACAGAGAGAGCGAGAGACAGAGAGGGCGAGAGACAGCGAGGGCGAGAGACAGAGAGAGCGAGAGACAGCGAGAGCGAGAGACAGCGAGGGCGAGAGACAGAGAGAGCGAGAGACAGAGAGAGCGAGAGACAGAGAGAGCGAGAGACAGAGAGAGCGAGAGACAGCGAGGGCGAGAGACAGAGAGAGCGAGAGACAGAGAGAGCGAGAGACAGAGAGAGCGAGAGACAGAGAGAGCGAGAGACAGAGAGAGCGAGAGACAGAGAGAGCGAGAGACAGAGAGAGCGAGAGACAGAGAGAGCGAGAGACAGCGAGGGCGAGAGACAGAGAGAGCGAGAGACAGAGAGAGCGAGAGACAGAGAGAGCGAGAGACAGAGAGAGCGAGAGACAGAGAGAGCGAGAGACAGAGAGAGCGAGAGACAGAGAGAGCGAGAGACAGCGAGGGCGAGAGACAGAGAGAGCGAGAGACAGAGAGAGCGAGAGACAGAGAGAGCGAGAGACAGAGAGAGCGAGAGACAGCGAGGGCGAGAGACAGCGAGGGCGAGAGACAGCGAGAGCGAGAGACAGAGAGAGCGAGAGACAGAGAGAGCGAGAGACAGAGAGAGCGAGAGACAGAGAGAGCGAGAGACAGCGAGAGCGAGAGACAGCGAGGGCGAGAGACAGAGAGAGCGAGAGACAGCGAGGGCGAGAGACAGAGAGAGCGAGAGACAGCGAGGGCGAGAGACAGAGAGAGCGAGAGACCGAGAGAGCGAGAGACAGAGAGAGCGAGAGACAGAGAGAGACAGAGAGAGCGAGAGACAGAGAGAGCGAGAGACAGAGAGAGCGAGAGACAGCGAGGGCGAGAGACAGCGAGGGCGAGAGACAGCGAGAGACAGCGAGAGCGAGAGACAGAGAGAGCGAGAGAGAGAGACAGCGAGAGCGAGAGACAGCAAGAGACAGCGAGGGCGAGAGACAGAGAGAGCGAGAGACAGAGAGAGCGAGAGACAGCGAGAGCGAGAGACAGCGAGGGCGAGAGACAGAGAGAGCGAGAGACAGAGAGAGCGAGAGACAGAGAGAGCGAGAGACAGAGAGAGCGAGAGACAGCGAGGGCGAGAGACAGAGAGAGCGAGAGACAGAGAGAGCGAGAGACAGAGAGAGCGAGAGACAGAGAGAGCGAGAGACAGCGAGGGCGAGAGACAGCGAGGGCGAGAGACAGAGAGGGCGAGAGACAGAGAGAGAGAGAGACAGCGAGGGCGAGAGACAGAGAGAGCGAGAGACAGAGAGAGCGAGAGACAGAGAGAGCGAGAGACAGCAAGAGCGAGAGACAGCGAGGGCGAGAGACAGCGAGAGCGAGAGACAGAGAGAGCGAGAGACAGAGAGAGCGAGAGACAGAGAGAGCGAGAGACAGCGAGAGCGAGAGACAGCGAGGGCGAGAGACAGAGAGAGCGAGAGACAGCGAGGGCGAGAGACAGAGAGAGCGAGAGACAGAGGGAGCGAGAGACAGCGAGGGCGAGAGACAGAGAGAGCGAGAGACAGAGGGAGCGAGAGACAGAGAGAGCGAGAGACAGAGAGAGACAGAGACAGAGAGAGACAGAGAGACAGAGAGACAGCGAGGGCGAGAGACAGCGAGAGCGAGAGACAGAGAGAGCGAGAGACAGCGAGAGCGAGAGACAGCGAGTGCGAGAGACAGAGAGGGCGAGAGACAGCGAGGGCGAGAGACAGCGAGGGCGAGAGACAGAGAGAGCGAGAGACAGAGAGAGCGAGAGACAGAGAGAGCGAGAGACAGAGAGAGCGAGAGACAGAGAGAGCGAGAGACAGAGAGAGACAGAGAGAGCGAGAGACAGAGAGAGCGAGAGACAGAGAGAGCGAGAGACAGCGAGGGCGAGAGACAGAGAGGGCGAGAGACAGCGAGAGCGAGAGACAGAGAGAGCGAGAGACAGCGAGAGCGAGAGACAGCGAGAGCGAGAGACAGAGACAGCGAGAGCGAGAGACAGAGAGAGCGAGAGACAGCGAGGGCGAGAGACAGAGAGAGCGAGAGACAGAGAGAGCGAGAGACAGAGAGAGACAGAGAGAGCGAGAGACAGAGAGAGCGAGAGACAGAGAGAGCGAGAGACAGAGAGAGCGAGAGACAGCGAGGGCGAGAGACAGAGAGAGCGAGAGACAGAGAGAGCGAGAGACAGAGAGAGCGAGAGACAGAGAGAGCGAGAGACAGCGAGAGCGAGAGACAGCGAGGGCGAGAGACAGCGAGGGCGAGAGACAGCGAGGGCGAGAGACAGAGAGAGCGAGAGACAGAGAGAGCGAGAGACAGAGAGAGCGAGAGACAGAGAGAGCGAGAGACAGAGAGAGCGAGAGACAGAGAGAGCTAGAGACAGAGAGAGACAGAGAGAGCGAGAGACAGAGAGAGCGAGAGACAGCGAGAGCGAGAGACAGAGAGAGCGAGAGACAGCGAGGGCGAGAGACAGAGAGAGCGAGAGCGAGAGACAGAGAGAGCGAGAGACAGCGAGAGCGAGAGACAGCGAGAGCGAGAGACAGCGAGAGCGAGAGACAGAGAGAGCGAGAGACAGCGAGAGACAGCGAGAGACAGCGAGAGACAGCGAGAGACAGCGAGAGACGGCGAGAGCGAGAGACCGAGAGACAGAGAGAGCGAGAGACAGCGAGAGACAGCGAGAGCGAGAGACAGAGAGAGCGAGAGACAGCGAGAGCGAGAGACAGAGAGAGCGAGAGACAGAGAGAGAAAGAGAGAGCGAGAGACAGAGAGAGCGAGAGACAGCGAGGGCGAGAGACAGAGAGAGCGAGAGACGGCGAGAGCGAGAGACAGAGAGAGCGAGAGACAGAGAGAGCGAGAGACAGAGAGAGCGAGAGACAGAGAGAGAAAGAGAGAGCGAGAGACAGAGAGAGCGAGAGACAGCGAGGGCGAGAGACAGCGAGAGCGAGAGACAGAGAGAGCGAGAGACAGAGAGAGCGAGAGACAGCGAGGGCGAGAGACAGCGAGGGCGAGAGACAGCGAGGGCGAGAGACAGAGAGAGCGAGAGACAGCGAGAGCGAGAGACAGAGAGAGCGAGAGACAGAGAGAGCGAGAGACAGAGAGAGCGAGAGACAGAGAGAGAAAGAGAGAGCGAGAGACAGAGAGAGCGAGAGACAGCGAGGGCGAGAGACAGCGAGGGCGAGAGACAGCGAGAGCGAGAGACAGAGAGAGCGAGAGACAGAGAGAGCGAGAGACAGAGAGAGCGAGAGACAGAGAGAGCGAGAGACAGAGAGAGCGAGAGACAGAGAGAGCGAGAGACAGAGAGAGCGCGAGAGAGAGAGAGACAGAGAGAGCGAGAGACAGAGAGAGCGAGAGACAGCGAGAGCGAGAGTCAGAGAGGGCGAGAGACAGAGAGAGCGAGAGACAGAGAGAGCGAGAGACAGCGAGAGACAGAGAGACAGCGAGGGCGAGAGACAGCGAGAGCGAGAGACAGCGAGGGCGAGAGACAGAGAGAGCGAGAGACAGCGAGGGCGAGAGACAGAGAGAGCGAGAGACAGCGAGAGCGAGAGACAGCGAGAGCGAGAGACAGAGAGAGAGAGAGACAGCGAGAGCGAGAGACAGAGAGAGCGAGAGACAGAGAGAGCGAGAGACAGCGAGAGCGAGAGACAGAGAGAGCGAGAGACAGCGAGGGCGAGAGACAGAGAGAGCGAGAGACAGCGAGAGCGAGAGACAGAGAGAGCGAGAGACAGAGAGAGCGAGAGACAGAGAGAGCGAGAGACAGCGAGGGCGAGAGACAGCGAGAGACAGCGAGAGCGAGAGACAGCGAGAGCGAGAGACAGCGAGAGCGAGAGACAGCGAGAGACAGAGACAGCGAGAGCGAGAGACAGAGAGAGACAGAGACAGAGAGAGCGAGAGACAGAGAGAGAGAGAGACAGCGAGAGCGAGAGACAGAGAGAGAGAGAGACAGCGAGAGCGAGAGACAGAGAGAGCGAGAGACAGCGAGAGCGAGAGACAGCGAGGGCGAGAGACAGCGAGAGACAGCGAGAGCGAGAGACAGAGAGAGCGAGAGACAGAGAGAGCGAGAGACAGAGAGAGTGAGAGACAGCGAGAGCGAGAGACAGAGAGAGCGAGAGACAGAGAGAGCGAGAGACAGAGAGCGCGAGAGACAGCGACAGCGAGAGACAGCGAGAGCGAGAGACAGAGAGAGCGAGAGACAGAGAGAGCGAGAGACAGAGAGAGCGAGAGACAGCGAGGGCGAGAGACAGCGAGAGCGAGAAACAGCGAGAGCGAGAGACAGCGAGAGCGAGAGACAGAGAGAGCGAGAGACAGCGAGGGCGAGAGACAGAGAGAGCGAGAGACAGCGAGAGCGAGAGACAGCGAGGGCGAGAGACAGAGAGAGCGAGAGACAGCGAGAGCGAGAGACAGAGAGAGCGAGAGACAGCGAGGGCGAGAGACAGCGAGAGACAGCGAGAGCGAGAGACAGCGAGAGCGAGAGACAGAGAGAGACAGAGACAGCGAGAGCGAGAGACAGAGAGAGACAGAGACAGAGAGAGCGAGAGACAGAGAGAGAGAGAGACAGCGAGAGACAGAGAGAGAGAGAGACAGAGAGAGCGAGAGACAGAGAGAGCGAGAGACAGAGAGAGCGAGAGACAGCGAGGGCGAGAGACAGCGAGAGACAGCGAGAGCGAGAGACAGAGAGAGCGAGACAGCGAGAGCGAGAGACAGAGAGAGCGAGAGACAGCGAGGGCGAGAGACAGCGAGGGCGAGAGACAGCGAGAGCGAGAGACAGAGAGAGCGAGAGACAGAGAGAGCGAGAGACAGAGAGAGCGAGAGACAGAGAGAGCGAGAGACAGAGAGAGCGAGAGACAGAGAGAGCGAGAGACAGAGAGAGCGAGAGACAGAGAGAGCGAGAGACAGCGAGAGACAGCGAGAGCGAGAGACAGCGAGAGCGAGAGACAGAGAGAGCGAGAGACAGAGAGAGCGAGAGACAGAGAGAGCGAGAGACAGAGAGAGCGAGAGACAGAGAGAGCGAGAGACAGCGAGAGACAGAGAGAGCGAGAGACAGAGAGAGCGAGAGACAGAGAGAGCGAGAGACAGCGAGAGACAGAGACAGCGAGAGACAGAGAGAGCGAGAGACAGCGAGAGCGAGAGACAGCGAGGGCGAGAGACAGCGAGAGCGAGAGACAGCGAGAGCGAGAGACAGCGAGAGCGAGAGACAGAGAGAGCGAGAGACAGCGAGAGACAGAGACAGCGAGAGACAGAGAGAGCGAGAGACAGCGAGGGCGAGAGACAGCGAGAGCGAGAGACAGCGAGGGCGAGAGACAGCGAGAGCGAGAGACAGAGAGAGCGAGAGACAGAGAGAGCGAGAGACAGAGAGAGCGAGAGACAGCGAGGGCGAGAGACAGAGAGAGCGAGAGACAGCGAGAGACAGAGAGAGCGAGAGACAGAGAGAGCGAGAGACAGAGAGAGCGAGAGACAGCGAGGGCGAGAGACAGCGAGGGCGAGAGACAGCGAGAGACAGCGAGAGCGAGAGACAGCGAGAGCGAGAGACAGAGAGAGAGAGAGACAGCGAGAGCGAGAGACAGAGAGAGCGAGAGACAGAGAGAGCGAGAGACAGAGAGAGCGAGAGACAGAGAGAGCGAGAGACAGCGAGGGCGAGAGACAGAGAGAGCGAGAGACAGAGAGAGCGAGAGACAGAGAGAGCGAGAGACAGAGAGAGCGAGAGACAGCGAGGGCGAGAGACAGCGAGAGACAGCGAGAGCGAGAGACAGCGAGAGCGAGAGACAGAGAGAGACAGAGACAGCGAGAGCGAGAGACAGAGACAGAGAGAGACAGAGAGAGCGAGAGACAGAGAGAGCGAGAGACAGAGAGAGCGAGAGACAGCGAGAGCGAGAGACAGAGAGAGCGAGAGACAGAGAGACAGCGAGAGCGAGAGACAGCGAGAGCGAGAGACAGCGAGAGCGAGAGACAGCGAGAGCGAGAGACAGAGAGAGCGAGAGACAGCGAGAGCGAGAGACAGCGAGAGCGAGAGACAGAGAGAGCGAGAGACAGAGAGAGCGAGAGACAGCGAGGGCGAGAGACAGCGAGGGCGAGAGACAGCGAGAGCGAGAGACAGCGAGAGCGAGAGACAGCGAGAGCGAGAGACAGCGAGAGCGAGAGACAGAGAGAGCGAGAGACAGCTAGAGCGAGAGACAGAGAGAGACAGAGAGAGCGAGAGACAGCGAGAGACAGCGAGAGCCAGAGAGAGCGAGAGACAGAGAGAGCGAGAGACAGAGAGAGCGAGAGACAGAGAGAGCGAGAGACAGAGAGAGCGAGAGACAGAGAGAGCGAGAGACAGCGAGAGCGAGAGACAGCGAGAGCGAGAGACAGCGAGAGCGAGAGACAGCGAGAGCGAGAGACAGCGAGAGCGAGAGACAGAGAGAGCGAGAGACAGAGAGAGCGAGAGACAGCGAGAGCGAGAGACAGCGAGAGCGAGAGACAGCGAGGGCGAGAGACAGCGAGAGCGAGAGATAGCGAGAGCGAGAGCGAGAGACAGAGAGAGCGAGAGACAGAGAGAGACAGAGAGAGACAGAGAGAGCGAGAGACAGCGAGAGACAGCGAGAGCCAGAGAGAGCGAGAGACAGAGAGAGCGAGAGACAGAGAGAGCGAGAGACAGAGAGAGCGAGAGCGAGAGACAGCGAGAGACAGTGATAGCGAGAGACAGAGAGAGCGAGAGACAGAGAGAGCGAGAGACAGAGAGAGCGAGAGACAGAGAGAGCGAGAGACAGAGAGAGCGAGAGACAGCGAGAGACAGAGACAGCGAGAGACAGAGAGAGCGAGAGACAGCGAGGGCGAGAGACAGAGAGAGCGAGAGACAGCGAGAGCGAGAGACAGCGAGAGCGAGAGACGGAGAGAGCGAGAGACAGCGAGAGCGAGAGACAGAGAGGGCGAGAGACAGCGAGGGCGAGAGACAGCGAGGGCGAGAGACAGCGAGGGCGAGAGACAGAGAGAGCGAGAGACAGCGAGAGCGAGAGACAGAGAGAGCGAGAGACAGAGAGAGCGAGAGACAGAGAGAGCGAGAGACAGAGAGACAGCGAGGGCGAGAGACAGCGAGAGCGAGAGACAGCGAGAGCGAGAGACAGCGAGAGCGAGAGACAGAGAGAGACAGAGACAGCGAGAGCGAGAGACAGAGAGAGCGAGAGACAGAGAGAGAGAGAGACAGCGAGAGCGAGAGACAGAGAGAGAGAGAGACAGAGAGAGCGAGAGACAGAGAGGGCGAGAGACAGCGAGAGCGAGAGACAGCGAGAGCGAGAGACAGAGAGAGCGAGAGACAGAGAGAGCGAGAGACAGCGAGAGCGAGAGACAGCGAGAGCGAGAGACAGCGAGGGCGAGAGACAGAGAGAGTGAGAGACAGAGAGAGCGAGAGACAGCGAGAGCGAGAGACAGAGAGAGACAGAGAGAGCGAGAGACAGAGAGAGCGAGAGACAGCGAGAGACAGCGAGAGCGAGAGACAGCGAGAGCGAGAGACAGAGAGAGACAGAGACAGAGACAGCGAGAGCGAGAGACAGAGAGAGACAGAGACAGAGACAGCGAGAGACAGCGAGAGCGAGAGACAGCGAGAGCGAGAGACAGCGAGAGCGAGAGACAGAGAGAGAGAGAGACAGAGAGAGCGAGAGACAGAGAGAGCGAGAGACAGCGAGGGCGAGAGACAGAGAGAGCGAGAGACAGCGAGAGCGAGAGACAGAGAGAACGAGAGACAGAGAGAGCGAGAGACAGCGAGAGCGAGAGACAGAGAGAGCGAGAGACAGCGAGGGCGAGAGAAAGAGAGAGCGAGAGACAGCGAGAGCGAGAGACAGAGAGAGCGAGAGACAGCGAGAGCGAGAGACAGAGAGAGCGAGAGACAGAGAGAGCGAGAGACAGAGAGAGCGAGAGCGAGAGAGATAGAGAGAGCGAGAGAGACAGAGAGAGCGAGAGACAGCGAGAGCGAGAGACAGAGAGAGCGAGAGACAGAGAGAGCGAGAGACAGAGAGAGCGAGAGACAGCGAGGGCGAGAGACAGCGAGGGCGAGAGACAGCGAGAGACAGCGAGAGCGAGAGACAGCGAGAGCGAGAGACAGCGAGGGCGAGAGACAGAGAGAGCGAGAGACAGAGAGAGCGAGAGACAGCGAGAGCGAGAGACAGCGAGGGCGAGAGACAGAGAGAGCGAGAGACAGAGAGAGACAGAGAGAGCGAGAGACAGAGAGAGAGAGAGACAGAGAGAGCGAGAGACAGAGAGAGCGAGAGACAGAGAGAGCGAGAGACAGCGAGGGCGAGAGACAGAGAGAGCGAGAGACAGAGAGAGCGAGAGACAGCGAGGGCGAGAGACAGAGAGAGCGAGAGACAGAGAGAGCGAGAGACAGCGAGAGCGAGAGACAGCGAGAGCGAGAGACAGCGAGAGCGAGAGACAGCGAGAGCGAGAGACAGAGAGAGCGAGAGAGAGAGACAGCGAGAGACAGCAAGAGACAGCGAGGGCGAGAGACAGAGAGAGCGAGAGACAGAGAGAGCGAGAGACAGAGAGAGCGAGAGACAGAGAGAGCGAGAGACAGCGAGGGCGAGAGACAGAGAGAGCGAGAGACAGAGAGAGCGAGAGACAGAGAGAGACAGCGAGGGCGAGAGACAGAGAGAGCGAGAGACAGAGAGAGCGAGAGACAGAGAGAGCGAGAGACAGAGAGAGCGAGAGACAGAGAGAGCGAGAGACAGAGAGGGCGAGAGACAGAGAGGGCGAGAGACAGAGAGGGCGAGAGACAGAGAGGGCGAGAGACAGAGAGAGCGAGAGAGAGAGAGACAGCGAGGGCGAGAGACAGAGAGAGCGAGAGACAGAGAGAGCGAGAGACAGAGAGAGCGAGAGACAGAGAGAGCGAGAGACAGAGAGCGAGAGACAGCGAGGGCGAGAGACAGAGAGAGCGAGAGACAGAGAGAGCGAGAGACAGCGAGAGCGAGAGACAGAGAGAGCGAGAGACAGAGAGAGCGAGAGACAGAGAGACAGAGAGACAGCGAGGGCGAGAGACAGAGAGAGCGAGAGACAGCGAGAGCGAGAGACAGCGAGGGCGAGAGACAGAGAGGGCGAGAGACAGAGAGAGCGAGAGACAGAGAGAGCGAGAGACAGAGAGAGCGAGAGACAGAGAGAGCGAGAGACAGAGAGAGCGAGAGACAGAGAGCGAGAGACAGAGAGAGACAGAGAGAGCGAGAGACAGAGAGAGCGAGAGACAGAGAGAGCGAGAGACAGAGAGAGCGAGAGACAGCGAGGGCGAGAGACAGAGAGGGCGAGAGACAGCGAGAGCGAGAGACAGAGAGAGCGAGAGACAGCGAGAGCGAGAGACAGAGAGAGACAGCGAGAGCGAGAGACAGAGAGAGCGAGAGACAGCGAGAGCGAGAGACAGCGAGGGCGAGAGACAGAGAGAGCGAGAGACAGAGAGAGCGAGAGACAGAGAGAGCGAGAGACAGAGAGAGCGAGAGACAGAGAGAGCGAGAGACAGAGAGAGACAGCGAGGGCGAGAGACAGAGAGGGCGAGAGACAGCGAGAGCGAGAGACAGAGAGAGCGAGAGACAGAGAGAGCGAGAGACAGAGAGAGCGAGAGACAGCGAGAGCGAGAGACAGCGAGGGCGAGAGACAGCGAGGGCGAGAGACAGAGAGAGCGAGAGACAGAGAGAGCGAGAGACAGAGAGAGCGAGAGACAGAGAGAGCGAGAGACAGAGAGAGCGAGAGACAGCGAGGGCGAGAGACAGCGAGAGACAGAGACAGAGACAGCGAGAGCGAGAGACAGAGAGAGCGAGAGACAGACAGAGCGAGAGACAGAGAGAGCGAGAGACAGAGAGAGCGAGAGACAGCGAGGGCGAGAGACAGCGAGGGCGAGAGACAGAGAGGGCGAGAGACAGCGAGAGCGAGAGACAGAGAGAGCGAGAGACAGCGAGAGCGAGAGACAGAGAGAGACAGCGAGAGCGAGAGACAGAGAGAGCGAGAGACAGCGAGAGCGAGAGACAGCGAGGGCGAGAGACAGAGAGAGCGAGAGACAGAGAGAGCGAGAGACAGAGAGAGCGAGAGACAGAGAGAGCGAGAGACAGAGAGAGCGAGAGACAGAGAGAGACAGCGAGGGCGAGAGACAGAGAGGGCGAGAGACAGCGAGAGCGAGAGACAGAGAGAGCGAGAGACAGAGAGAGCGAGAGACAGCGAGAGCGAGAGACAGCGAGGGCGAGAGACAGCGAGGGCGAGAGACAGAGAGAGCGAGAGACAGAGAGAGCGAGAGACAGAGAGAGCGAGAGACAGAGAGAGCGAGAGACAGAGAGAGCGAGAGACAGCGAGGGCGAGAGACAGAGAGAGCGAGAGACAGCGAGAGCGAGAGACAGAGAGAGCGAGAGACAGAGAGAGACAGAGAGAGCGAGAGACAGAGAGAGCGAGAGACAGCGAGAGCGAGAGCGAGAGACAGAGAGAGCGAGAGACAGCGAGGGCGAGAGACAGAGAGAGCGAGAGACAGCGAGAGCGAGAGACAGAGAGAGCGAGAGACAGCGAGAGCGAGACAGCGAGAGCGAGAGACAGCGAGAGCGAGAGACAGAGAGAGCGAGAGACAGCGAGAGACAGCGAGAGACAGAGAGAGACAGCGAGAGACAGCGAGAGACAGCGAGAGACAGAGAGAGACAGAGAGAGCGAGAGACAGAGAGAGCGAGAGACAGCGAGAGACAGCGAGAGCGAGAGACAGAGAGAGCGAGAGACCGAGAGACAGAGAGAGCGAGAGACAGCGAGAGACAGCGAGAGCGAGAGACAGAGAGAGCGAGAGACAGCGAGAGCGAGAGACAGAGAGAGCGAGAGACAGAGAGAGACAGAGAGAGCGAGAGACAGCGAGGGCGAGAGACAGAGAGAGCGAGAGACAGCGAGAGCGAGAGACAGAGAGAGCGAGAGACAGCGAGGGCGAGAGACAGCGAGAGCGAGAGACAGAGAGAGCGAGAGACAGAGAGAGCGAGAGACAGAGAGAGCGAGAGACAGAGAGAGCGAGAGACAGAGAGAGCGAGAGACAGAGAGAGCGAGAGACAGAGAGAGCGAGAGACAGCGAGAGCGAGAGACAGAGAGGGCGAGAGACAGAGAGAGCGAGAGACAGAGAGAGCGAGAGACAGAGAGAGCGAGAGACAGCGAGAGACAGCGAGGGCGAGAGACAGCGAGAGCGAGAGACAGCGAGGGCGAGAGACAGAGAGAGCGAGAGACAGCGAGGGCGAGAGACAGAGAGAGCGAGAGACAGAGAGAGCGAGAGACAGCGAGAGCGAGAGACAGCGAGAGCGAGAGACAGAGAGAGAGAGAGACAGCGAGAGCGAGAGACAGAGAGAGCGAGAGACAGAGAGAGCGAGAGACAGCGAGAGCGAGAGACAGAGAGAGCGAGAGACAGCGAGAGCGAGAGACAGAGAGAGCGAGAGACAGAGAGAGCGAGAGACAGAGAGAGCGAGAGACAGCGAGAGACAGCGAGAGCGAGAGACAGCGAGAGCGAGAGACAGAGAGAGACAGAGACAGCGAGAGCGAGAGACAGAGAGAGACAGAGACAGAGAGAGCGAGAGACCGAGAGAGAGAGAGACAGCGAGAGCGAGAGACAGAGAGAGCGAGAGACAGCGAGAGCGAGAGACAGCGAGAGCGAGAGACAGAGAGAGCGAGAGAAAGAGAGAGCGAGAGACAGAGAGAGTGAGAGACAGCGAGAGCGAGAGACAGAGAGAGCGAGAGACAGAGAGAGCGAGAGACAGCGAGAGCGAGAGACAGGGAGAGCGAGAGACAGAGAGAGCGAGGGACAGAGAGGGCGAGAGACAGAGAGAGCGAGAGACAGAGAGAGCGAGAGACAGAGAGCGAGAGACAGAGAGGGCGAGAGACAGAGAGAGCGAGAGACAGAGAGAGCGAGAGACAGAGAGAGACAGAGAGACAGCGAGAGCGAGAGACAGAGAGAGCGAGAGACAGAGAGAGCGAGAGACAGAGAGAGCGAGAGACAGCGAGGGCGAGAGACAGCGAGAGACAGAGACAGCGAGGGCGAGAGACAGCGAGAGACAGAGAGTGCGAGAGACAGAGAGAGCGAGAGACAGCGAGAGCGAGAGACAGAGAGACAGAGAGAGCGAGAGACAGCGAGAGCGAGAGACAGCGAGAGCGAGAGACAGAGAGAGCGAGAGACAGAGAGAGCGAGAGACAGAGAGAGCGAGAGACAGAGAGAGACAGCGAGAGCGAGAGACAGAGAGAGCGAGAGACAGAGAGAGCGAGAGACAGAGAGAGCGAGAGACAGAGAGAGCGAGAGACAGAGAGAGCGAGAGACAGAGAGAGCGAGAGACAGAGAGAGCGAGAGACAGCGAGGGCGAGAGACAGCGAGAGCGAGAGACAGCGAGAGACAGAGAGACAGAGAGAGACAGACAGAGCGAGAGACAGCGAGGGCGAGAGACAGCGAGGGCGAGAGACAGAGAGAGCGAGAGACAGAGAGAGCGAGAGACAGCGAGGGCGAGAGACAGCGAGGGCGAGAGACAGAGATAGCGAGAGACAGAGAGAGAGAGAGACAGAGAGAGCGAGAGCGAGAGACAGAGAGAGCGAGAGACAGCGAGAGCGAGAGACAGCGAGAGACAGAGAGGGCGAGAGACAGCGAGAGACAGAGACAGCGAGAGACAGAGAGAGCGAGAGACAGAGAGGGCGAGAGACAGAGAGAGCGAGAGACAGAGAGAGCGAGAGACAGAGAGAGCGAGAGACAGAGAGAGCGAGAGACAGAGAGGGCGAGAGGGCGAGAGACAGAGAGAGCGAGAGACAGCGAGAGCGAGAGACAGCGAGAGCGAGAGACAGAGAGAGCGAGAGACAGCGAGGGCGAGAGACAGCGAGAGCGAGAGACAGAGAGAGCGAGAGACAGAGAGAGCGAGAGACAGAGAGAGCGAGAGACAGAGAGAGCGAGAGACAGAGAGAGCGAGAGACAGAGAGAGCGAGAGACAGCGAGAGACAGAGAGAGCGAGAGAGAGCGAGAGACAGAGAGAGCGAGGGACAGAGAGAGCGAGGGACAGAGAGAGCGAGGGACAGAGAGAGCGAGAGACAGAGAGAGCGAGAGACAGAGAGAGCGAGACAGAGAGAGCGAGGGCGAGAGACAGCGAGGGCGAGATACAGAGAGAGCGAGAGACAGAGAGAGCGAGAGACAGAGAGAGACAGAGAGAGCGAGAGAGAGCGAGAGACAGCGAGGGCGAGAGACAGAGAGAGCGAGAGACAGAGAGAGCGAGAGACAGAGAGAGCGAGAGACAGAGAGAGCGAGAGACAGAGAGAGCGAGAGACAGAGAGAGCGAGAGACAGAGAGAGCGAGAGACAGAGAGAGCGAGAGACAGCGAGAGACAGAGACAGCGAGAGCGAGAGACAGAGAGAGCGAGAGACAGAGAGAGCGAGAGACAGCGAGGGCGAGAGACAGCGAGAGCGAGAGACAGAGAGAGCGAGAGACAGAGAGAGCGAGAGACAGCGAGGGCGAGAGACAGAGAGAGCGAGAGACAGAGAGAGCGAGAGACAGAGAGGGCGAGAGACAGAGAGAGCGAGAGACAGAGAGAGCGAGAGACAGAGAGAGACAGCGAGGGCGAGAGACAGAGAGAGCGAGAGACAGAGAGAGCGAGAGACAGCGAGAGACAGAGAGAGCGAGAGACAGAGAGAGCGAGAGACAGCGAGGGCGAGAGACAGAGAGAGCGAGAGACAGCGAGACAGAGAGAGCGAGAGACAGAGAGAGCGAGAGACAGAGAGAGACAGAGAGACAGAGAGAGCGAGAGACAGAGAGAGCGAGAGACAGCGAGAGCGAGAGACAGAGAGAGCGAGAGACAGCGAGAGCGAGAGTCAGCGAGAGCGAGAGACAGAGAGAGCGAGAGACAGAGAGAGCGAGAGACAGAGAGAGCGAGAGACAGAGAGAGCGAGAGACAGAGAGAGCGAGAGACAGAGAGAGCGAGAGACAGAGAGAGCGAGAGACAGAGAGAGCGAGAGACAGCGAGGGCGAGAGCGAGAGACAGCGAGGGCGAGAGACAGCGAGAGCGAGAGACAGAGAGAGCGAGAGACAGCGAGAGACAGAGAGACAGCGAGGGCGAGAGACAGCGAGAGCGAGAGACAGAGAGAGCGAGAGACAGAGAGAGACAGAGAGAGACAGAGAGAGCGAGAGACAGAGAGAGACAGAGAGAGACAGAGAGAGCGAGAGACAGCGAGGGCGAGAGACAGCGAGAGCGAGAGACAGAGAGAGCGAGAGACAGCGAGGGCGAGAGACAGAGAGAGCGAGAGAGAGAGCGAGAGACAGCGAGAGCGAGAGACAGCGAGAGCGAGAGACAGAGAGAGCGAGAGCGAGAGACAGAGAGAGACAGAGAGAGAGAGAGCGAGAGACAGCGAGGGCGAGAGACAGCGAGAGCGAGAGACAGAGAGAGCGAGAGACAGCGAGGGCGAGAGACAGAGAGAGCGAGAGAGAGAGCGAGAGACAGCGAGAGCGAGAGACAGCGAGAGCGAGAGACAGAGAGAGCGAGAGCGAGAGACAGAGAGAGACAGAGAGAGAGAGAGCGAGAGACAGCGAGGGCGAGAGACAGCGAGGGCGAGAGACAGAGAGAGCGAGAGACAGAGAGAGCGAGAGACAGAGAGAGCGAGAGACAGAGAGAGCGAGAGACAGAGAGAGCGAGAGACAGAGAGAGCGAGAGACAGAGAGAGACAGAGAGAGACAGAGAGAGACAGAGAGAGCGAGAGACAGAGAGAGACAGAGTGAGCGAGAGACAGAGAGAGACAGAGAGAGACAGAGAGAGACAGAGAGAGCGAGAGACAGCGAGAGCGAGAGACAGAGAGAGCGAGAGACAGAGAGAGACAGCGAGAGACAGAGAGAGCGAGAGACAGAGAGAGCGAGAGACAGAGAGAGCGAGAGACAGAGAGAGCGAGAGACAGAGAGAGACAGAGAGAGCGAGAGACAGAGAGAGACAGAGAGAGACAGAGAGAGACAGAGAGAGCGAGAGACAGAGAGAGACAGAGTGAGCGAGAGACAGAGAGAGACAGAGAGAGACAGAGAGAGCGAGAGACAGAGAGAGCGAGAGACAGCGAGAGCGAGAGACAGAGAGAGACAGCGAGAGCGAGAGACAGAGAGACAGAGAGACAGCGAGAGCGAGAGACAGGGAGAGCGAGAGACAGAGAGAGCGAGAGACAGAGAGAGCGAGAGACAGAGAGAGCGAGAGACAGAGAGAGACAGCGAGAGCGAGAGACAGAGAGACAGAGAGAGCGAGAGACAGAGAGAGCGAGAGACAGAGAGAGCGAGAGACAGAGAGAGCGAGAGACAGCGAGGGCGAGAGACAGAGAGAGCGAGAGACAGCGAGGGCGAGAGACAGCGAGGGCGAGAGACAGAGAGAGCGAGAGACAGAGAGAGCGAGAGACAGCGAGGGCGAGAGACAGCGAGGGCGAGAGACAGAGATAGCGAGAGACAGAGAGAGAGAGACAGAGAGAGCGAGAGACAGCGAGAGCGAGAGACAGCGAGAGCGAGAGACAGAGAGAGCGAGAGACAGCGAGAGCGAGAGACAGAGAGGGCGAGAGACAGCGAGAGACAGAGACAGCGAGACACAGAGAGAGCGAGAGACAGAGAGGGCGAGAGACAGAGAGAGCGAGAGACAGAGAGAGCGAGAGACAGAGAGGGCGAGAGGGCGAGAGGCAGAGAGAGCGAGAGACAGCGAGAGCGAGAGACAGCGAGAGCGAGAGACAGAGAGAGCGAGAGACAGCGAGGGCGAGAGACAGCGAGAGCGAGAGACAGAGAGAGCGAGAGACAGAGAGAGCGAGAGACAGAGAGAGCGAGAGACAGAGAGAGCGAGAGACAGCGAGAGACAGAGAGAGCGAGAGACAGCGAGAGCGAGAGACAGAGAGAGCGAGAGACAGAGAGAGCGAGAGACAGAGAGAGCGAGAGACAGAGAGAGCGAGAGACAGAGAGAGCGAGAGACAGCGAGAGACAGAGACAGCGAGAGCGAGAGACAGAGAGAGCGAGAGACAGAGAGAGCGAGAGACAGAGAGAGCGAGAGACAGCGAGGGCGAGAGACAGAGAGAGCGAGAGACAGAGAGAGCGAGAGACAGCGAGGGCGAGAGACAGAGAGAGCGAGAGACAGAGAGAGCGAGAGACAGAGAGAGCGAGAGACAGAGAGGGCGAGAGACAGAGAGAGCGAGAGACAGAGAGAGCGAGAGACAGAGAGAGACAGCGAGGGCGAGAGACAGCAAGAGACAGAGAGAGCGAGAGACAGAGAGAGCGAGAGACAGCGAGAGACAGAGAGAGCGAGAGACAGAGAGAGCGAGAGACAGAGAGAGCGAGAGACAGCGAGGGCGAGAGACAGAGAGAGCGAGAGACAGCGAGACAGAGAGAGCGAGAGACAGAGAGAGACAGAGAGAGACAGAGAGACAGAGAGAGCGAGAGACAGAGAGAGCGAGAGACAGCGAGAGCGAGAGACAGCGAGAGCGAGAGACAGAGAGAGCGAGAGACAGAGAGAGCGAGAGACAGAGAGAGCGAGAGACAGAGAGAGCGAGAGACAGAGAGAGCGAGAGACAGAGAGAGCGAGAGACAGCGAGGGCGAGAGCGAGAGACAGCGAGGGCGAGAGACAGAGAGAGCGAGAGACAGCGAGAGACAGAGAGACAGCGAGGGCGAGAGACAGAGAGAGCGAGAGACAGAGAGAGCGAGAGACAGCGAGAGCGAGAGACAGAGAGAGCGAGAGACAGAGAGAGACAGAGAGAGCGAGAGACAGAGAGACAGAGAGAGCGAGAGACAGCGAGAGACAGAGAGACAGAGAGAGCGAGAGACAGCGAGGGCGAGAGACAGCGAGAGCGAGAGACAGAGAGAGCGAGAGACAGCGAGGGCGAGAGACAGAGAGAGCGAGAGAGAGAGCGAGAGACAGCGAGAGCGAGAGACAGCGAGAGCGAGAGACAGAGAGAGCGAGAGCGAGAGACAGAGAGAGCGAGAGACAGAGAGAGCGAGAGACAGCGAGGGCGAGAGACAGAGAGAGCGAGAGACAGAGAGAGCGAGAGACAGAGAGAGCGAGAGACAGAGAGAGCGAGAGACAGAGAGAGCGAGAGACAGAGAGAGCGAGAGACAGAGAGAGCGAGAGACAGAGAGAGACAGAGAGAGACAGAGAGAGACAGAGAGAGACAGAGAGAGACAGAGAGAGACAGAGAGAGACAGAGAGAGACAGAGAGAGACAGAGAGAGACAGAGACAGCGAGAGCGAGAGACAGAGAGAGACAGAGACAGCGAGAGCGAGAGACAGAGAGAGCGAGAGACAGCGAGGGCGAGAGACAGCGAGAGCGAGAGACAGAGAGAGCGAGAGACAGCGAGGGCGAGAGACAGCGAGAGCGAGAGACAGAGAGAGCGAGAGACAGAGAGAGCGAGAGACAGAGAGAGCGAGAGACAGCGAGGGCGAGAGACAGAGAGAGCGAGAGAGAGAGCGAGAGACAGCGAGAGCGAGAGACAGCGAGAGCGAGAGACAGAGAGAGCGAGAGCGAGAGACAGAGAGAGCGAGAGACAGAGAGAGCGAGAGACAGCGAGGGCGAGAGACAGAGAGGGCGAGAGACAGAGAGAGCGAGAGACAGCGAGGGCGAGAGACAGAGAGAGCGAGAGACAGAGAGAGCGAGAGACAGAGAGAGCGAGAGACAGAGACAGAGACAGAGAGAGCGAGAGACAGAGAGAGACAGAGAGACAGCGAGGGCGAGAGAGCGAGAGACAGAGAGAGCGAGAGCGAGAGACAGAGAGAGCGAGAGACAGAGAGAGCGAGAGACAGCGAGGGCGAGAGACAGAGAGGGCGAGAGACAGAGAGAGCGAGAGACAGAGAGAGCGAGACAGAGAGAGCGAGAGACAGAGACAGAGAGAGACAGAGACAGAGAGAGACAGAGACAGAGAGAGCGAGAGACAGCGAGGGCGAGAGACAGCGAGGGCGAGAGACAGAGAGAGCGAGAGACAGAGAGAGCGAGAGACAGCGAGGGCGAGAGACAGAGAGAGCGAGAGACAGAGAGAGACAGCGAGGGCGAGAGACAGAGAGAGCGAGAGACAGAGAGAGCGAGAGACAGAGAGAGCGAGAGACAGCGAGGGCGAGAGACAGCGAGGGCGAGAGACAGAGAGAGCGAGAGACAGAGAGAGCGAGAGACAGAGAGAGCGAGAGACAGCGAGAGACAGCGAGAGACAGAGAGACAGCGAGAGCGAGAGACAGAGAGAGCGAGAGACAGAGAGACAGCGAGAGCGAGAGACAGCGAGAGACAGAGAGAGCGAGAGACAGCGAGAGACAGAGAGACAGCGAGAGCGAGAGACAGCGAGAGACAGAGAGACAGAGAGAGACAGCGAGAGACAGAGAGAGACAGAGAGACAGAGAGAGACAGAGAGAGCGAGAGACAGAGAGAGACAGAGACAGAGACAGAGAGAGCGAGAGACAGAGAGAGCGAGAGACAGAGAGAGACAGCGAGGGCGAGAGACAGAGAGGGCGAGAGACAGAGAGAGCGAGAGACAGAGAGAGCGAGAGACAGAGAGAGCGAGAGACAGAGAGAGCGAGAGACAGAGACAGAGAGAGACAGAGACAGAGAGAGACAGAGACAGAGAGAGACAGAGAGAGCGAGAGACAGCGAGGGCGAGAGACATAGAGAGCGAGAGACAGAGAGAGCGAGAGACAGCGAGGGCGAGAGACAGAGAGAGCGAGAGACAGAGAGGGCGAGAGACAGCGAGGGCGAGAGACAGCGAGGGCGAGAGACAGAGAGAGCGAGAGACAGAGAGAGCGAGAGACAGCGAGGGCGAGAGACAGAGAGAGCGAGAGACAGAGAGAGACAGCGAGGGCGAGAGACAGAGAGAGCGAGAGACAGAGAGAGCGAGAGACAGAGAGAGACAGCGAGGGCGAGAGACAGAGAGAGCGAGAGACAGAGAGAGCGAGAGACAGCGAGGGCGAGAGACAGCGAGAGCGAGAGACAGAGAGAGCGAGAGACAGAGAGAGCGAGAGACAGAGAGAGCGAGAGACAGCGAGAGACAGCGAGGGCGAGAGACAGCGAGAGCGAGAGACAGAGAGAGCGAGAGACAGAGAGAGCGAGAGACAGAGAGAGACAGAGAGAGCGAGAGACAGCGAGGGCGAGAGACAGAGAGACAGCGAGAGCGAGAGACAGCGAGAGACAGAGAGAGCGAGAGACAGCGAGAGACAGAGAGACAGCGAGAGCGAGAGACAGCGAGAGACAGAGAGACAGCGAGAGCGAGAGACAGCGAGGGCGAGAGACAGAGAGAGCGAGAGACAGAGAGAGCGAGAGAGCGAGAGAGCGAGAGACAGAGAGACAGAGAGAGCGAGAGACCGAGAGACAGAGAGACAGAGAGAGCGAGGGCGAGAGACAGAGAGAGCGAGAGACAGAGAGAGAGAGCGACAGAGAGAGCGAGAGACAGCGAGAGCGAGAGCGACAGAGAGAGCGAGAGACAGCGAGGGCGAGAGACAGCGAGAGCGAGAGACAGAGAGAGCGAGAGACAGCGAGGGCGAGAGACAGCGAGGGCGAGAGACAGAGAGAGCGAGAGACAGAGAGAGCGAGAGACAGAGAGAGCGAGAGACAGCGAGGGCGAGAGACAGAGAGAGCGAGAGACAGAGAGAGCGAGAGACAGAGAGAGCGAGAGACAGAGAGAGCGAGAGACAGCGAGAGCGAGAGACAGAGAGAGC
>NW_027308248.1:120000-143779 GCF_047496885.1 Scyliorhinus torazame
CTGAATGGGATCCTCCTGTTCCTGTGTAACAGGCTCAAGGAGGGGGCTGAATGGGATCCTCCTGTTCCTGTGCAACAGGCTCGAGGAGGAGGAGGGGGCTGAATGGGATCCTGCTGTTCCTGTGTAACAGCCTCGAGGAGGAGGAGGGGGCTGAATGGGATCCTCCTGTTCCGGTGTAACAGGCTCGAGGAGGAGGAGGGGGCTGAATGGGATCCTCCTGTTCCTGTGCAACAGGCTCGAGGAGGAGGAGGGGGCTGAATGGGATCCTGCTGTTCCTGTGTAACAGCCTCGAGGAGGAGGAGGGGGCTGAATGGGATCCTCCTGTTCCGGTGTAACAGGCTCGAGGAGGAGGAGGGGGCTGAATGGGATCCTCCTGTTCCTGTGTAACAGGCTCGAGGAGGAGGAGGGGGCTGAATGGGATCCTCCTGTTCCTGTGTAACAGGCTCGAGGAGGGGGCTGAATGGGATCCTCCTGTTCCTGTGTAACAGGCTCGAGGAGGAGGAGGGGGCTGAATGGGATCCTCCTGTTCCTGTGTAACAGGCTCGAGGAGGAGGAGGGGGCTGAATGGGATCCCCCTGTTCCTGTGTAACAGGCTCGAGGAGGGGGCTGAATGGGATCCTCCTGTTCCTGTGTAACAGGCTCGAGGAGGAGGAGGGGGCTGAATGGGGTCCTCCTGTTCCTGTGTAACAGGCTCGAGGAGGAGGAGGGGGCTGAATGGGATCCCCCTGTTCCTGTGTAACAGGCTCGAGGAGGGGGCTGAATGGGATCCTCCTGTTCCTGTGTAACAGGCTCAAGGAGGAGGCTGAATGGGATCCTCCTGTTCCTGTGTAACAGGCTCGAGGAGGAGGAGGGGGCAGTATTGGGATCATCCTGTTCCTGTGTAACAGGCCCGAGGAGGGGGCTGAATGGGATCCGCCTGTTCCTGTGTAACAGGCTCGAGGAGGGGGCAGTATTGGGATCATCCTGTTCCTGTGTAACAGGCCCGAGGAGGGGGCTGAATGGGATCCGCCTGTTCCTGTGTAACAGGCCCGAGGAGGGGGCTGAATGGGATCCGCCTGTTCCTGTGTAACAGGCTCGAGGAGGGGGCTGAATGGGATCCTCCTGTTCATGTGTAACAAGCTCGAGGAGGAGGAGGGGGCTGAATGGGATCCTCCTGTTCCTGTGTAACAGTCTCGAGGAGGAGGAGGGGGCTGAATGGGATCCTCCTGTTCATGTGTAACAGGCTCGAGGAGGGGGCTGAATGGGATCCTCCTGTTCCTGTGTAACAGGCTCAAGGAGGAGGCTGAATGGGATCCTCCTGTTCCTGTGTAATAGGCTCGAGGAGCGGGCTGAATGGGCTCGGCCTGTTCCTGTGTAACAGGCTCGAGGAGGAGGAGGGGGCAGTATTGGGATCATCCTGTTCCTGTGTAACAGGCTCGAGGAGGGGGCTGAATGGGATCCTCCTGTTCCTGTGTAACAGGCTCGAGGAGGGGGCTGAATGGGATCCTCCTGTTCCTGTGTAACAGGCTCGAGGAGGAGGCTGAGTGGGATCCTCCTGTTCCTGTGTAACAGGCTCGAGGAGGAGGGGGCTGAATGGGATCCTCCTGTTCCTGTGTAACAGGCTCGAGGAGGGGGCTGAATGGGATCCTCCTGTTCCTGTGTAACAGGCTCGAGGAGGGGGCTGAATGGGATCCTCCTGTTCCTGTGTAACAGGCTCGAGGAGGGGGCTGAATGGGATCCTCCTGTTCCTGTGTAACAGGCTCGAGGAGGGGGCTGAATGGGATCCTCCTGTTCCTGTGTAACAGGCTCGAGGAGGAGGAGGGGGCTGAATGGGATCCTCCTGTTCCTGTGTAACAGGCTCGAGGAGGAGGCTGAATGGGATCCTCCTGTTCCTGTGTAACAGGCTCGAGGAGGGGGCTGAATGGGATCCTCCTGTTCCTGTGTAACAGGATCGAGGAGGGGGCTGAATGGGATCCTCCTGTTCCTGTGTAACAGGCTCGAGGAGGAGGAGGGGGCTGAATGGGATCCTCCTGTTCCTGTGTAACAGGCTCGAGGGGGAGGAGGGGGCTGAATGGGATACTCCTGATCCTGTGTAACAGGCTCGAGGATGAGGAGGGGGCTGATTGGGATCCTCCCGTTCCTGTGTAACAGGCTCGAGGAGGAGGCTGAATGGGATCCTCCTGTTCCTGTGTAACAGGCTCGAGGAGGAGGAGGGGGCTGAATGGGATCCTCCTGTTCCTGTGTAACAGGCTCGAGGAGGAGGAGGGGGCTGAATGGGATCCTCCTGTTCCTGTGTAACAGGCCCGAGGAGGAGGAGGAGGCTGAATGGGATCCTCCTGTTCCTGTGTAACAGGCTCGAGGAGGAGGAGGGGGCTGAATGGGATCCTCCTGTTCCTGTGTAACAGGCCCGAGGAGGAGGAGGGGCTGAATGGGATTCTCCTGTTCCTGTGTAACAGGCTCGAGGAGGAGGAGGGGGCTGAATGGGATCCTCCTGTTCCTGTGTAACAGGCTCGAGGAGGGGGCTGAATGGGATCCTCCTGTTCCTGTGTAACAGGCTCGAGGGGGAGGAGGGGGCTGAATGGGATCCTCCTGTTCCTGTGTAACAGGCTCGAGGAGGAGGAGGGGGCTGAATGGGATCCTCCTGTTCCTGTGTAACAGGCTCGAGGAGGGGGCTGAATGGGATCCTCCTGTTCCTGTGTAACAGGCTCGAGGACGAGGAGGGGGCTGAATGGGATCCTCCTGTTCCTGTGTAACAGGCTCGAGGAGGGGGCTGAATGGGATCCTCCTGTTCCTGTGTAACAGGCTCAAGGAGGAGGCTGAATGGGATCCTCCTGTTCCTGTGTAACAGGCTCGAGGAGGGGGCTGAATGGGACCCTCCTGTTCCTGTGTAACAGGCTCGAGGAGGAGGAGGGGGCTGAATGGGATCCTCCTGTTCCTGTGTAACAGGCTCGAGGAGGAGGAGGGGGCTGAATAGGATCCTCCTGTTCCTGTGTAACAGGCTCGAGGAGGAGGAGGGGGCTGAATGGGATCCTCCTGTTCCTGTGTAACAGGCTCGAGGAGGAGGAGGGGGCTGAATGGGATCCTCCTGTTCCTGTGTAACAGGCTCGAGGAGGGGGCTGAATGGGATCCTCCTGTTCCTGTGTAACAGGCTCGTGGAGAGGGCTGAATGGGATCCTCCTGTTCCTGTGTAACAGGCTCGAGGAGGGGGCTGAATAGGATCCTCCTGTTCCTGTGTAACATGCTCGAGGAGGAGGAGGGGGCTGAATGGGATCCTCCTGTTCCTGTGTAACAGGCTCGAGGAGGGGGCTGAATGGGATCCTCCTGTTCCTGTGTAACAGGCTCGAGGAGGGGGCTGAATGGGATCCTCCTGTTCCTGTGTAACATGCTCGAGGAGGGGGCTGAATGGGATCCTCCTCTTCCTGTGTAACAGGCTCGAGGAGGGGGCTGAATGGGATCCTCCTGTTCCTGTGTAACAGGCGCGAGGAGGAGGAGGGGGCTGAATGGGATCCTCCTCTTCCTGTGTAACAGGCTGGAGTGTAGGGCGGCGGTACGTCCCTACGCGTGGCTGACAAACGCTTCCACCGAGCGAGTGTCCTGTCTCCCCCCCCACCCTCCCCGACGCACGCACCCGTACCTGAGTCTGGCCGGAATCGCCATCCGTCACGTCGAGAACAGTCGCCAGTAGCTGGGGGTGCAGGCCCAGCCAGGCTGTCCCGCCACAGGAGGGGGGGAAGAGGAGGGGGGGCGGGGGGACGGGGCCCTCGCCGCCGCCGGCCGGCGGCCCGTCGAAGATAGCGGCCCCGCCCCCGACCTGGGAGCTGTCCCGCGGCCCCTGCGGCCCCTCCCGGAGGCCGGCCAGCTGCAGGACGGAGGAGAGGGGGTCGAGGGGCGGGGGGACGAGGTGGGGGAGGGCCAGGGGGGCCAGGAGGGCGGGCGGCGGGTGGCCCTGGAGCAGGGCGGCCACCAGGAGCTGGAGGGCCTGGAGCGTCTGCCCGTCGAGGGGGTCGGGGGGCGAAGGTGGCGGTGGGGGGGCGGCAGGTCCCAGCAGGCCGCACGGGCTGAGGGCGTGGGGCGGGCCGAGGTCCAGGCCCCGGGCCAAGGGGAGGGCCTCGCCCTGATCGACGATGAACGGGAGGGCCTCCTCCGGGAGGGGCAGGGACTCGCTGACGGTGCTGGTGACAACCACGCCGGAGTCCAGCACTGACGTGGTCCGGGTGATGGCCAGATGACCGCTGCCGGCAACCGAGACGGAGGGCGTCGGCGTTGCGATTTCTGCGGAGGTAAAAAAAAAGAGAAGGTCAGCGAGTGGCCAGGATTTTCACATACATTTGACGCAGTAAGGGGTTTTTAAAGCCGGGTTTAGTGCGCGTGACCGCTGCGGTCACGTTTTTAAAGAATCGTGGATTTGAGTGGTAGATGTTTACAGCACGGAAACAGGCCCTTCGGCCCAGCTTGTCCATGCCGCCCAGTTTCCATCACTCAGCTAGTCCCACTTGCCCCACCCTGCCCACGTAACTGCTATGGTAAAGGACAAAACTGTCCCCGCCTCTACCGCTGCCTCTGGCAGCCCGTTCCAGACGCTCACCACCCTGTGCGTGTGCAATAACTTCCCCTCTGGTCTCTCTTGTATCTCTCACCTCTCACCTCTCGTTCTAGACTCCTTTACATTTGGGAAAAGATGTTGACTCTCTACCTTATCGATGCCCCTCATTATTTTATAGACCTCTATAAGATCACCCCTAAGCCTCCGACGCTCCAGGGAATAAAGTCCCGGCCTATCCGGCCTCTCCTTATAACTCAGACCATCAAGTCCCGCGGGGTAGCATGCTCGTAAAGCTCCTCTGCCCTCTTTCTAGTTTAACAATCTCCTTCCTATAATAGGGTGACCGGAACTGAACACAGTGTTCCATGTGTGGCCGTACCAATGTCTTGTACAACTTGAACAAGACGTCTGTCAGGCGAGAGAGCCTTTCGGAAATGGGTGTTTACTACTGCGGTGACGTCAGAGAGTGGGTGGAGCTGGGCTGTCTGTCCGCTTTTTACTTTCGCTTTAGGCTGTTTGCTGCAGGGCGTGTTTTAGTTTCGATTTCGGGGTTGGAGCTGAAGCCCGCCGGAGCGGGTGTACTGCTGTTCTCTCTGCCATCAAAAGACTATCTCTTGATCGTTTGGTGAATTCGGAATTATAAAAGGTTCTCAGTAGTGAATGTAAACCTAATGTGCTTCTGTTAAAAGGTGTTTTAAGTCTTATGGATGTTAAAAGGACAGCTTAAAGGATTACTTAGTGTTGTATTCTTTGGGGGGTGTATTTGAATTAATGGTTGCTAAGATGTTCACTGTATGTTTTAAAAAGGTTAACTTGAGTTCATAGAATAAACATTGTTTTGCTTTGAAAAATACTTTTCCATTTCTGCTGTCCCACACCTGGAGAGTGGGCCGTGCGCTCCCCGTACCGCAATCTAGTAAAAGTTGTGGGTCAGGGGAACTCCACGATACACTTTGGGGTTCTCTAACCCCTGGCCCGTAACACGTCCCAACTCCTGTATTCAATATCCTGACCAATAAAACCTAGCGCGCTGAAGACCTTCTTCACCACCCTGTGCTCCTGCGACTCCACCTTCAAGGAGCTATGGACCTGTATCCCTAGATCTCTTTGTTCTGTAACTCTCCCCAACTCCCCACCATTAACCGAGTAGGTCCTGCCCTGATTCGATCGACCAAAATGCATCTCCTCGCATTTACCCCAAACTAAACGCCATCTGCAATTCATCGGCCCACTGGGACAAGATCCCGTTGCAATCTTTTTTGTATTGTAAGACAGCCCGGCTTTGTGGCTGCAAGAGGTGCAATTAAAGCGTCGTAAAAGTTTGGGCTAATGGACTTTTGTTTCTATTAAGAGGGTCCCCCGGGGAGTAGATGATTAGAGACATTGTGTTCAGCTTAGTGAGATAGATTTGGTTCAGTGGAGAAGCCAGGGGACGTAAGAGTTTTAAGGACCCTTTTCCTGTCGATTCCCGTATTCCCCGTCTCCTCCACTTCGCGGCCATCTTGTTTCGAACCATGTTTAATGGATATGCACCTTTGGGTCGAGCCGAGGAGAAAGGGAGGAGCTCAAAAAGTTGGTTTACAGGTGCAACAGGTGATTAAGAAGGCAACTGGAGTTTTGTCCTTCATTGCTAGAGGGATGGAGTTCAAGACTAGGGAGGTTATGCTGCAATTGTATAAGGTGTTAGTGAGGCCACACCTGGAGTATTGTGTTCAGTTTTGGTCTCCGTACCTGAGAAAGGACATATTGGCACTGGAGGGAGTGCAGAGGAGATTCACGAGGTTAATCCCAGAGCTGAAGGGGTTGGATTACGAGGAGAGGTTGGGTCGACTGGGACTGTACTCGTTGGAATTTAGAAGGATGCGGGGGGGGTGGGGGATCAGTGTTCCGGAGTCATGAGGTCATGTTGCAGCTGTACAGAACTCTGGTACGGCCGCATTTGGAGTATTGCGTGCAATTCTGGTTGCCGCATTATAGGAAGGACGTGGAGGCTTTGGAGCGGGTGCAGAGGAGATTTACCAGGATGTTGCCTGGTATGGAGGGAAAGTCTTATGAGGAAAGGCTGATGGACTTGAGGTTGTTTTCGTTGGAGAGAAGAAGGTTAAGAGGAGACTTAATAGAGGCATACAAAATGATCAGGGGATTGGGTAGGGTGGACAGTGAGAGCCTTCTCCCACGGATGGAAATGGCTGGCACGAGGGGACATAGCTTTAAACTGAGGGGTAATAGATATAGGACAGAGGTCACAGGTAGGTTCTTTACGCAAAGAGTAGTGAGGCCGTGGAATGCCCTACCTGCAACAGTAGTGAACTCGCCAACATTGAGGGCATTTAAAAGTTTATTGGACAAACATTTGGATGATAATGGCATAGTGTAGGTTAGATGGCTTTTGTTTCGGTGCAACATCGTGGGCCGAAGGGCCTGTACTGCGCTGTATTGTTCTATGTTCTATGTACACTGTCCCCATCAAATACTCCCAGGACAGGTACAGCACGGGGTTAGGCACAGAGTAAAGCTCCCTCTACACTGTCCCCATCAAACACTCCCAGGACAGGTACAGCATGGGGTTAGATACAGAGTAAAGCTCCCTCTACACTGTCCCCATCAAACACTCCCAGGACAGGTACGACACGGGGTTAGATACAGAGTAAAGCTCCCTCTACACTGTCCCCATCAAACACAACCAGGAAAGGAACAGCACGGGGTTAGATACAGAGTAAAGCTCCCTCTACACTGTCCCCACCAAACACTCCCAGGACAGGTACAGCACGGGGTGAGATACAGAGTAAAGCTCCCTCTACACTGTCCCCGTCAAACACTCCCAGGACAGGTACAGCAAGGGGTTAGGTACAGAGTAAAGCTCCCTCTATACTGTCCCCATCAAACACTCCCAGGGCAGGTACAGCACGGGGTTCGATACAGAGTAAAGCTCCGTCTACACTGTCCCCATCAAACACTCCCAGGACAGGTACAGTACGAGGTTAGGTACAGAGTAAAGCTCCGTCTACACTGTCCCCGTCAAACACTCCCAGGACAGGTACAGCACGGGGTGAGATACAGAGTAAAGCTCCCTCTACACTGTCCCCGTCAAACACTCCCAGGACAGGTACAGCACGGGGTGAGATACAGAGTAAAGCTCCCTCTACACTGTCCCCGTCAAACACTCCCAGGACAGGTACAGCACGGGGTTAGATAGAGTAAAGCTCTCTCTACACTGTCCCCATCAAACACTCCCAGGACAGGTTCAGCACGGGGTTAGATACAGAGTAAAGCTCCCTCTACACTGTCCCCATCAAACACTCGCAGGACAGACACAGCACGGGGATAGATACAGAGTAAAGCTCTCTCTGCACTGTCCCCATCAAACACTCCCAGGACAGGTACAGCACGGGGTTAGATACAGAGTAAAGCTCCCTCTACCCTGTCCTCATCAAACACTCCCAGGACAGGTACAGCACGGGGTTAGATACAGAGTAAAGCTCCCTCTACACTGTCCCCATCAAACACTCCAAGGACAGACACAGCACGGGGTTCGATACAGAGTAAAGCTCCATCTACACTGTCCCCATCAAACACTCCCACGACAGGTACAGCACGGGGTTAGATACAGAGTAAAGCTCCCTCTACACTGTCCTCACCAAACGCTCCCAGGACAGGTACAGCACGGGGTTAGGTACAGAGTAAAGCTCCCTCTACACTGTCCCCGTCAAACACTCCCAGGACAGGTCCAGCACCGGGTTAGATACAGAGTAAAGCTCCCTCTACACTGTCCCCATCAAACACTCCCAGGACAGGTACAGTACGAGGTTAGATACAGAGTAAAGCTCCCTCTACACTATCCCCATCAAACAATCACAGGACAGATACAGCACGGGGTTAGATACAGAGTAAAGCTCCCTCTACACTGTCCTCACCAAACGCTCCCAGGACAGGTACAGCACGGGGTTAGGTACAGAGTAAAGCTCCCTCTACACTGTCCCCATCAAACACTCCCAGGACAGGTACAGTACGAGGTTAGATACAGAGTAAAGCTCCCTCTACACTGTCCCCATCAAACAGTCCCAGGACAGGTACAGCACGGGGTTAGATACAGAGTAAATCTCCGTCTACACTGTCCCCACCAAACCCCCCCAGGACAGGTGCAGCACGGGGTTAGATACAGAGTAAAGCTCCCTATACACTATCCCCATCAAACAATCACAGGACAGGTACAGCACGGGGTTAGATACAGAGTAAAGCTCCCTATACACTGTCCCCGTCAAACACTCCCAGGACAGGTGCAGCACGGGGTTAGATACAGGGTAAAGCTCCCTCTACACTGTCCCCATCAAACACTCCTAGGACAGGTACAGCACGGGGTTAGATACAGAGTAAAGCTCCCTTTACACTGTCCCCATCAAACACTCCCAGGACAGGTACAGCACGAGGTTAGATACAGAGTAAAGCTCCCTCTACACTGTCCTCATCAAACACTCCCAGGACAGGTACAGCACGGGGTTAGATACAGAGTAAAGCTCCCTATACACTGTCCCCGTCAAACACTCCCAGGACAGGTGCAGCACGGGGTTAGATACAGGGTAAAGCTCCCTCTACACTGTCCCCATCAAACACTCCTAGGACAGGTACAGCACGGGGTTAGATACAGAGTAAAGCTCCCTTTACACTGTCCCCATCAAACACTCCCAGGACAGGTACAGCACGAGGTTAGATACAGAGTAAAGCTCCCTCTACACTGTCCTCATCAAACACTCCCAGGACAGGTACAGCACGGGGTTAGATACAGAGTAAAGCTCCCTCTACACTGTCCCCATCAAACACTCCCAGGACAGGTACAGCACGGGGTTAGATACAGAGTAAAGCTCCCTCTACACTGTCCCCGTCAAACACTCCCAGGACAGGTACAGCACGGGGTTAGATACAGAGTAAATCTCCGTCTACACTGTCCCCATCAAACCCCCCCAGGACAGGTGCAGCACGGGGTTAGATACAGAGTAAAGCTCCCTATACACTATCCCCATCAAACAATCACAGGACAGGTACAGCACGGGGTTAGATACAGAGTAAAGCTCTCTCTGCACTGTCCCCATCAAACACTCCCAGGACAGGTTCAGCACGCGGTTAGATAGAGTAAAGCTCCCTCTACACTGTCCCCATCAAACACTCCCAGGACAGACACAGCACGGGGTTTGATACAGAGTAAAGCTCCCTCTACACTGTCCCCATCAAACACTCCCAGGACAGGTACAGCACGGGGTTAGATACAGAGTAAAGCTCCCTCTACACTGTCCCCATCAAACACTCCCAGGACAGGTACAGCACGGGGTTAGATACAGAGTAAATCTCCGTCTACACTGTCCCCATCAAACCCCCCCAGGACAGGTGCAGCACGGGGTTAGATACAGAGTAAAGCTCCCTATACACTGTCCCCATCAAACACTCCTAGGACAGGTACAGCACGGGGTGAGATACAGAGTAAAGCTCCCTCTACACTGTCCCCGTCAAACACTCCCAGGACAGGTACAGCACGGGGTTAGATAGAGTAAAGCTCTCTCTACACTGTCCCCATCAAACACTCCCAGGACAGGTTCAGCACGGGGTTAGATATAGAGTAAAGCTCCCTCTACACTGTCCCCGTCAAACACTCCCTGGGCAGGTACAGCACGGGGTTCGATACAGAGTAAAGCTCCGTCTACACTGTCCCCATCAAACACTCCCAGGACAGGTACAGCACGGGGTTAGATACAGGATAAAGCTCCCTCTACACTGTCCCCATCAAACACTCCCAGGACAGGTACAGCACGGGGTTGGATACTGAGTAAATCTCCCTCTACACTGTCCCCATCAAACACTCCCAGGACAGGTACAGCACGGGGTTAGATACAGAGTAAAGCTCCCTCTACACTGTCCCCACCAAACGCTCCCAGGACAGGTACAGCACGGGGTTAGATACAGAGTAAAGCTCCCTCTACACTGTCCCCATCAAACACTCCCAGGACAGGTACAGCACGGGGTTAGGTACAGAGTAAAGCTCCCTCTACACTGTCCCCATCAAGCACTCCCAGGACAGGTACAGCACGGGGTTAGATACAGAGTAAAGCTCCCTCTACACTGTCCCCATCAAACACTCCCAGGACAGGTACAGCACGGGGTTAGATACATAGTAAAGCTCCCTCGACACTGTCCCCATCAAACACTCCCAGGACAGGTACAGCACGGGGTTAGATACAGAGTAAAGCTCCCTCTACACTGTCCCCATCAAACACTCCCAGGACAGGTACAGCACGGGGTTAGATACAGAGTAAAGCTCCCTCTACACTGTCCCCACCAAACGCTCCCAGGACAGGTACAGCACGGGGTTAGATACAGAGTAAAGCTCCCTCTACACTGTCCCCATCAAACACTCCCAGGACAGGTACAGCACGGGGTTAGGTACAGAGTAAAGCTCCCTCTACACTGTCCCCATCAAGCACTCCCAGGACAGGTACAGCACGGGGTTAGATACAGAGTAAAGCTCCCTCTACACTGTCCCCATCAAACACTCCCAGGACAGGTACAGCACGGGGTTAGATACATAGTAAAGCTCCCTCGACACTGTCCCCATCAAACACTCCCAGGACAGGTACAGCACGGGGTTAGATACAGAGTAAAGCTCCCTCTACACTGTCCCCGTCAAACACTCCCTGGGCAGGTACAGCACGGGGTTAGATACAGAGTAAAGCTCCCTCTACACTGTCCCCATCAAACACTCCCAGGACAGACACAGCACGGGGTTAGATACAGAGTAAAGCTCCGTCTACACTGTCCCCATCAAACACTCCCAGGACAGGTACAGTACGAGGTGAGATACAGAGTAAAGCTCCCTCTACACTGTCCCCGTCAAACACTCCCAGGACAGGTACAGCACGGGGTTAGATACAGAGTAAAGCTCTCTCTGCACTGTCCCCATCAAACACTCCCAGGACAGGTTCAGCACGCGGTTAGATAGAGTAAAGCTCCCTCTACACTGTCCCCATCAAACACTCCCAGGACAGACACAGCACGGGGTTTGATACAGAGTGAAGCTCCCTCTACACTGTCCCCATCAAACACTCCCAGGACAGGTACAGCACGGGGTTAGATACAGAGTAAAGTTCCCTTTACACTGTCCCCATCAAACACTCCCAGGACAGGTACAGCACGGGGTTAGATACAGAGTAAAGCTCCCTCTACACTGTCCCCATCAAACACTCCCAGGACAGGTACAGCACGGGGTTAGATACAGAGTAAAGCTCCGTCTACACTGTCCCCATCAAACACTCCCAGGACAGGTACAGCACGAATTTAGATACAGAGTAAAGCTCCCTCTACACTGTCCCCATCAAACACTCCCAGGACAGGTACAGCACGGGGTTAGATAGAGAGTAAAGCTCCCTCTACACTGTCCCCATCAAACACTCCCAGGACAGGTACAGCACGGGGTTAGATACAGAGTAAAGCTCCCTCTACACTGTCCCCATCAAACACTCCCAGGACAGGTACAGCACGAGGTTAGATACAGAGTAAAGCTCCCTCTACACTGTCCCCATCAAACACTCCCAGGACAGGTACAGCACGGGGTGAGATACAGAGTAAAGCTCCCTCTACACTGTCCCATCAAACACTCCCAGGACAGGTACAGCACGGGGTTCGATACAGAGTAAAGCTCCGTCTACACTGTCCCCATCAAACACTCCCAGGACAGGTACAGTACGAGGTGAGATACAGAGTAAAGCTCCCTCTACACTGTCCCCGTCAAACACTCCCAGGACAGGTACAGCACGGGGTGAGATACAGAGTAAAGCTCCCTCGACACTGTCCCCATCAAACACTCCCAGGACAGGTACAGCACAGGGTTAGATACAGAGTAAAGCACCCTCTACACTGTCCCCATCAAACACTCCCAGGACAGGTACAGCACGTGTTAGATACAGTGTAAAGCTCCCTCTACACTGTCCCCATCAAACACTCCCAGGACAGGTACAGCACGGGGTTAGATACAGAGAAAAGCTCCCTCTACACTGTCCCCATCAAACACTCCCAGGACAGGTACAGCACGGGGTTAGATACAGAGTGAAGCTCCCTCTACACTGTCCCCATCAAACACTCCCAGGACAGGTACAGCACGGGGTTAGATACAGAGTAAAGCTCCCTCTACACTGTCCCCATCAAACACTCCCAGGACAGGTACAGCACGGGGTTAGATACAGAGTAAAGCTCCCTCTACACTGTCCCCATCAAACAGTCCCAGGACAGGTACAGCACGGGGTTAGATACAGAGTAAAGCTCCCTATACACTGTCCCCGTCAAACACTCCCAGGACAGGTACAGCACGGGGTTAGATACAGAGTAAAGCTCCCTCTACACTGTCCCCATCAAACACTCCCAGGACAGGTGCAGCACGGGGTTAGATACAGGGTAAAGCTCTCTCTACACTGTCCCCATCAAACACTCCTAGGACAGGTACAGCACGGGGTTAGATACAGAGTAAAGCTCCCTCTACACTGTCCCCATCAAACAGTCCCAGGACAGGTACAGCACGGGGTTAGATACAGAGTAAATCTCCGTCTACACTGTCCCCATCAAAACCCCCCAGGACAGGTGCAGCACGGGGTTAGATACAGAGTAAAGCTCCCTATACACTGTCCCCCTCAAACACTCCCAGGACAGGTACAGCACGGGGTTAGATACAGAGTAAAGCTCCCTCTACACTGTCCCCATCAAACACTCCCAGGACAGGTGCAGCACGGGGTTAGATACAGGGTAAAGCTCTCTCTACACTGTCCCCATCAAACACTCCTAGGACAGGTACAGCACGGGGTTAGATACAGAGTAAAGCTCCCTCGACACTGTCCCCATCAAACACTCCCAGGACAGACACAGCACGGGGTTTGATACAGAGTAAAGCTCCCTCTACACTGTCCCCATCAAACACTCCCAGGACAGGTACAGCACGAATTTAGATACAGAGTAAAGCTCCCTCTACACTCTCCCCATCAAACACTCCCAGGACAGGTACAGCACGGGGTTAGATACAGAGTAAAGCTCCCTCTACACTGTCCCCATCAAACCCCCCCAGGACAGGTACAGCACGGGGTTAGATAGAGTAAAGCTCTCTCTACACTGTCCCCATCAAACACTCCCAGGACAGGTTCAGCACGGGGTTAGATACAGAGTAAAGCTCCCTCTACACTGTCCCCATCAAACACTCCCAGGACAGGTACAGCACGGGGTTAGATACAGAGTAAAGCTCCCTTTACACTGTCCCCATCAAACACTCCCAGGACAGGTACAGCACGAGGTTAGATACAGAGTAAAGCTCCCTCTACACTGTCCCCGTCAAACACTCCCTGGGCAGGTACAGCACGGGGTTCGATACAGAGTAAAGCTCCGTCTACACTGTCCCCATCAAACACTCCCAGGACAGGTACAGTACGAGGTGAGATACAGAGTAAAGCTCCCTCTACACTGTCCCCGTCAAACACTCCCAGGACAGGTACAGTACGAGGTGAGATACAGAGTAAAGCTCCCTCTACACTGTCCCCGTCAAACACTCCCAGGACAGGTACAGCACGGGGTGAGATACAGAGTAAAGCTCCCTCGACACTGTCCCCATCAAACACTCCCAGGACAGGTACAGCACGGGGTTAGATACAGGATAAAGCTCCCTCTACACTGTCCCCATCAAACACTCCCAGGACAGGTACAGCACGGGGTTGGATACAGAGTAAATCTCCCTCTACACTGTCCCCATCAAACACTCCCAGGACAGGTACAGCACGGGGTTAGATACAGAGTAAAGCTCCCTCTACACTGTCCCCACCAAACGCTCCCAGGACAGGTACAGCACGGGGTTAGATACAGAGTAAAGCTCCCTCTACACTGTCCCCATCAAACACTCCCAGGACAGGTACAGCACGGCGTTAGATACAGAGTAAAGCTCCCTCTACACTGTCCCCATCAAACACTCCCAGGACAGGTACAGCACGGGGTTAGATACATAGTAAAGCTCCCTCGACACTGTCCCCATCAAACAATCCCAGGACAGGTACAGCACGGGGTTAGATACAGAGTAAAGCTCCCTCTACACTGTCCCCGTCAAACACTCCCTGGGCAGGTACAGCACGGGGTTCGATACAGAGTAAAGCTCCGTCTACACTGTCCCCATCAAACACTCCCAGGACAGGTACAGTACGAGGTGAGATACAGAGTAAAGCTCCCTCTACACTGTCCCCGTCAAACACTCCCAGGACAGGTACAGCACGGGGTGAGATACAGAGTAAAGCTCCCTCGACACTGTCCCCATCAAACACTCCCAGGACAGGTACAGCACAGGGTTAGATACAGAGTAAAGCTCCCTCTACACTGTCCCCATCAAACACTCCCAGGGCAGGTACAGCACGGGGTTAGATACAGAGTAAAGCTCCCTCTACACTGTCCCCATCAAACACTCCCAGGACAGGTACAGCACGGGGTTAGATAGAGAGTAAAGCTCCCTCTACACTGTCCCCATCAAACACTCCCAGGACAGGTACAGCACAGGGTTTGATACAGAGTAAAGCTCCCTCTACACTGTCCCCATCAAACACTCCCAGGACAGGTACAGCACGGGGTTAGATACAGAGTAAAGCTCTCTCTGCACTGTCCCCATCAAACACTCCCAGGACAGGTACAGCACGGGATTAGATACAGAGTAAAGCTCTCTCTACACTGTCCCCGTCAAACACTCCCAGGACAGGTACAGCACGGGGTGAGATACAGAGTAAAGCTCCCTCGACACTGTCCCCATCAAACACTCCCAGGACAGGTACAGCACGGGGTTAGATACAGGATAAAGCTCCCTCTACACTGTCCCCATCAAACACTCCCAGGACAGGTACAGCACGGGGTTGGATACAGAGTAAATCTCCCTCTACACTGTCCCCATCAAACACTCCCAGGACAGGTACAGCACGGGGTTAGATACAGAGTAAAGCTCCCTCTACACTGTCCCCACCAAACGCTCCCAGGACAGGTACAGCACGGGGTTAGATACAGAGTAAAGCTCCCTCTACACTGTCCCCACCAAACGCTCCCAGGACAGGTACAGCACGGGGTTAGATACAGAGTAAAGCTCCCTCTACACTGTCCCCACCAAACGCTCCCAGGACAGGTACAGCACGGGGTTAGATACAGAGTAAAGCTCCCTCTACACTGTCCCCATCAAACACTCCCAGGACAGGTACAGCACGGCGTTAGATACAGAGTAAAGCTCCCTCTACACTGTCCCCATCAAACACTCCCAGGACAGGTACAGCACGGGGTTAGATACATAGTAAAGCTCCCTCGACACTGTCCCCATCAAACAATCCCAGGACAGGTACAGCACGGGGTTAGATACAGAGTAAAGCTCCCTCTACACTGTCCCCGTCAAACACTCCCTGGGCAGGTACAGCACGGGGTTCGATACAGAGTAAAGCTCCGTCTACACTGTCCCCATCAAACACTCCCAGGACAGGTACAGTACGAGGTGAGATACAGAGTAAAGCTCCCTCTACACTGTCCCCGTCAAACACTCCCAGGACAGGTACAGCACGGGGTGAGATACAGAGTAAAGCTCCCTCGACACTGTCCCCATCAAACACTCCCAGGACAGGTACAGCACAGGGTTAGATACAGAGTAAAGCTCCCTCTACACTGTCCCCATCAAACACTCCCAGGGCAGGTACAGCACGGGGTTAGATACAGAGTAAAGCTCCCTCTACACTGTCCCCATCAAACACTCCCAGGACAGGTACAGCACGGGGTTAGATAGAGAGTAAAGCTCCCTCTACACTGTCCCCATCAAACACTCCCAGGACAGGTACAGCACAGGGTTTGATACAGAGTAAAGCTCCCTCTACACTGTCCCCATCAAACACTCCCAGGACAGGTACAGCACGGGGTTAGATACAGAGTAAAGCTCTCTCTGCACTGTCCCCATCAAACACTCCCAGGACAGGTACAGCACGGGATTAGATACAGAGTAAAGCTCTCTCTACACTGTCCCCATCAAACACTCCCAGGACAGGTACAGCACGGGGTTAGATACAGAGTAAAGCTCCCTCTACACTGTCCCCATCAAACACTCCCAGGACAGGTACAGCACAGGGTTAGATACAGAGTAAAGCTCCCTCTACACTGTCCCCATCAAACACTCCCAGGACAGGTACAGCACGGGGTTAGATACAGTGTAAAGCTCCCTCGACACTGTCCCCATCAAACACTCCCAGGACAGGTACAGCACGGGGTTAGATACAGAGTAAAGCTCCCTCTACACTGTCCCCATCAAACACTCCCAGGACAGGTACAGCACGGGGTTAGATACCGAGTGAAGCTCCCTCTACACTGTCCCCATCAAACACTCCCAGGACAGGTACAGCACGGGGTTAGATACAGAGTAAAGCTCCCTCTACACTGTCCCCATCAAACACTCCCAGGACAGGTACAGCACAGGGATAGATACAGAGTAAAGCTCCCTCTACACTGTCCCCATCAAACACTCCCAGGACAGGTACAGCACGGGGTTAGATACAGAGTAAAGCTCCCTCGACACTGTCCCCATCAAACACTCCCAGGACAGGTACAGCACGAGGTTAGATACAGAGTAAAGATCCCTCTACACTGTCCCCGTCAAACACTCCCAGGACAGGTACAGCACGGGGTGAGATACAGAGTAAAGCTCCCTCTACACTGTCCCCGTCAAACACTCCCAGGACAGGTACAGCACGGGGTTAGATAGAGTAAAGCTCTCTCTACACTGTCCCCATCAAACACTCCCAGGACAGGTTCAGCACGGGGTTAGATACAGAGTAAAGCTCCCTCTACACTGTCCCCGTCAAACACTCCCAGGACAGGTACAGCACGGGGTGAGATACAGAGTAAAGCTCCCTCGACACTGTCCCCATCAAACACTCCCAGGACAGGTACAGCACGGGGTTAGATACAGGATAAAGCTCCCTCTACACTGTCCCCATCAAACACTCCTAGGACAGGTACAGCACGGGGTTAGATACAGAGTAAAGCTCCCTCTACACTGTCCCCATCAAACAGTCCCAGGACAGGTACAGCACGGGGTTAGATACAGAGTAAATCTCCGTCTACACTGTCCCCATCAAACCCCCCCAGGACAGGTGCAGCACGGGGTTAGATACAGAGTAAAGCTCCCTATACACTGTCCCCGTCAAACACTCCCAGGACAGGTACAGCACGGGGTTAGATACAGAGTAAAGCTCCCTCTACACTGTCCCCATCAAACACTCCTAGGACAGGTACAGCACGGGGTTAGATACAGAGTAAAGCTCCCTCGACACTGTCCCCATCAAACACTCCCAGGACAGACACAGCACGGGGTTTGATACAGAGTAAAGCTCCCTCTACACTGTCCCCATCAAACACTCCCAGGACAGGTACAGCACGAATTTAGATACAGAGTAAAGCTCCCTCTACACTGTCCCCATCAAACACTCCCAGGACAGGTACAGCACGGGGTTAGATACAGAGTAAAGCTCCCTCTACACTGTCCCCGTCAAACACTCCCAGGACAGGTACAGCACGGGGTGAGATACAGAGTAAAGCTCCCTCTACACTGTCCCCGTCAAACACTCCCAGGACAGGTACAGCACGGGGTTAGATAGAGTAAAGCTCTCTCTACACTGTCCCCGTCAAACACTCCCAGGACAGGTTCAGCACGGGGTTAGATACAGAGTAAAGCTCCCTCTACACTGTCCCCATCAAACACTCCCAGGACAGGTACAGCACGGGGTTAGATACAGAGTAAAGCTCCCTCTACACTGTCCCCGTCAAACACTCCCTGGGCAGGTACAGCACGGGGTTCGATACAGAGTAAAGCTCCGTCTACACTGTCCCCATCAAACACTCCCAGGACAGGTACAGTACGAGGTGAGATACAGAGTAAAGCTCCCTCTACACTGTCCCCGTCAAACACTCCCAGGACAGGTACAGCACGGGGTGAGATACAGAGTAAAGCTCCCTCGACACTGTCCCCATCAAACACTCCCAGGACAGGTACAGCACGGGGTTAGATACAGGATAAAGCTCCCTCTACACTGTCCCCATCAAACACTCCCAGGACAGGTACAGCACGGGGTTAGATACAGAGTAAAGCTCCCTCTACACTGTCCCCATCAAACACTCCCAGGACAGGTACAGCACGGGGTTAGATACAGAGTAAAGCTCCCTCTACACTGTCCCCATCAAACACTCCCAGGACAGGTACAGCACGGGGTTAGATACAGAGTAAAGCTCTGTCTACACTGTCCCCATCAAACACTCCCAGGACAGGTACAGTACGAGGTGAGATACAGAGTAAAGCTCCCTCTACACTGTCCCCGTCAAACACTCCCAGGACAGGTACAGCACGGGGTGAGATACAGAGTAAAGCTCCCTCGACACTGTCCCCATCAAACACTCCCAGGACAGGTACAGCACAGGGTTAGATACAGAGTAAAGCTCCCTCTACACTGTCCCCATCAAACACTCCCAGGACAGGTACAGCACGGGGTTAGATACAGAGTAAAGCTCTCTCTGCACTGTCCCCATCAAACACTCCCAGGACAGGTACAGCACGGGGTTAGATACAGAGTAAAGCTCCCTCTACACTGTCCCCATCAAACACTCCCAGGACAGGTACAGCACGGGGTTAGATACCGAGTGAAGCTCCCTCTACACTGTCCCCATCAAACACTCCCAGGACAGGTACAGCACGGGGTTAGATACAGAGTAAAGCTCCCTCTACACTGTCCCCATCAAACACTCCCAGGACAGGTACAGCACAGGGTTAGATACAGAGTAAAGCTCCCTCTACACTGTCCCCATCAAACACTCCCAGGACAGGTACAGCACGGGGTTAGATACAGAGTAAAGCTCTCTCTGCACTGTCCCCATCAAACACTCCCAGGACAGGTACAGCACGGGGTTAGATACAGAGTAAAGCTCCCTCTACACTGTCCCCATCAAACACTCCCAGGACAGGTACAGCACGGGGTTAGATACCGAGTGAAGCTCCCTCTACACTGTCCCCATCAAACACTCCCAGGACAGGCGCAGCACGGGGTTAGATACAGAGTAAAGCTCCCTCTACACTGTCCCCATCAAACACTCCCAGGACAGGTACAGCACGGGGTTAGATACAGAGTAAAGCTCCCTCGACACTGTCCCCATCAAACACTCCCAGGACAGGTACAGCACGGGGTTAGATACAGGATAAAGCTCCCTCTACACTGTCCCCATCAAACACTCCCAGGACAGGTACAGCACGGGGTTGGATACAGAGTAAATCTCCCTCTACACTGTCCCCATCAAACACTCCCAGGACAGGTACAGCACGGGGTTAGATACAGAGTAAAGCTCCCTCTACACTGTCCCCATCAAACACTCCCAGGACAGGTACAGCACGAGGTTAGATACCGAGTGAAGCTCCCTCTACACTGTCCCCATCAAACACTCCCAGGACAGGCGCAGCACGGGGTTAGATACAGAGTAAAGCTCCCTCGACACTGTCCCCATCAAACACTCCCAGGACAGGTACAGCACGGGGTTAGATACAGGATAAAGCTCCCTCTACACTGTCCCCATCAAACACTCCCAGGACAGGTACAGCACGGGGTTGGATACAGAGTAAATCTCCCTCTACACTGTCCCCACCAAACGCTCCCAGGACAGGTACAGCACGGGGTTAGATACAGAGTAAAGCTCCCTCTACACTGTCCCCATCAAACACTCCCAGGACAGGTACAGCACGGGGTTGGATACAGAGTAAATCTCCCTCTACACTGTCCCCACCAAACGCTCCCAGGACAGGTACAGCACGGGGTTAGATACAGAGTAAAGCTCCCTCTACACTGTCCCCATCAAACACTCCCAGGACAGGTACAGCACGGGGTTAGATACAGAGTAAAGCTCCCTCTACACTGTCCCCACCAAACGCTCCCAGGACAGGTAAAGCACGGGGTTAGATACAGAGTAAAGCTCCCTCTACACTGTCCCCGTCAAACACTCCCTGGGCAGGTACAGCACGGGGTTAGATACAGAGTAAAGCTCCCTCTACACTGTCCCCGTCAAACACTCCCAGGACAGGTACAGCACGGGGTGAGATACAGAGTGAAGCTCCCTCTACTCTCTCTCAATCTTACCAGTATTGTGGAGGCTGGCGATCCCCATTTCCAGCGGCGGAGCGGCGACCACGAGGGGGGACCCGCCGTCGTCCCGGCAACCCGGCCCCGCGTTGGCGGCGGCGCTCCGGCAAGGGGCTGGCTCCCCGAGAGGCACGTCGGCCGGGAGGAAGGGCGGAGGGGCAGGGGGGCGGCGGGGCTCGTCGCGGGCCCCCGGCGCCTGCCTCGGCAAGGGCAGGACGGCGGGGGCGGCCGCCCTACGGCGGGGGCCGGAGTCCCCGGGGGGCGGGTGGCCGTTGGGCGCGGCGGCCTTGCTCTGGCTGGCCAGCTGGGCCGCGGCGGCGGCCGAGAGCAGGCTGCTGGCGGGGAAGTAGGCCGGGTCGTGCTGCTGGCCCTGGCAGCGGCCCAGAGGCAGGCCCAGGAAGGCGGGGGGGCCGCCGGGCTCGGGGTACGGCCAGAGGGGACCCTCCAACCCGGTCGGCAGGGGCGACGGCCCGGAGGGGGTCGCGGAGAGGTGGCGGAGCAGCCCACCGCCCGGGAAGGCCTCGGGCCTAGGCCAGCGGAGGTCGGAGCTGGGGCGTCTCTGGCGGGGGCAGGAGGGGCAGGTCTCCACCCGCTTGCCGGCAGGGCTGGGCGGGGAGAGGAAGGGGGTCCTGCCCTCGTGCCTCAGGGCGGAGGGAGCCAGGTTGGTCGTCTTCATCGGCGCGGCAGCGGAGGTGCAGGGGTAATGGCCGCTGATTCCTCCTGTAACCCAGAACAGAGACACAATCGTTAAATGTCGGAGGGTCAGTGCTGAGGGAGCTCCGCACTGTGGGAGGGTCAGTGCTGAGGGAGCGCCGCACTGTGGGAGGGTCAGTGCTGAGGGAGCGCCGCACTGTGGGAGGGTCAGTGCTGAGGGAGCTCCGCACTGTGGGAGGGTCAGTGCTGAGGGAGCGCCGCACTGTGGGAGGGTCAGTGCTGAGGGAGCGCCGCACTGTGGGAGGGTCAGTGCTGAGGGAGTGCCGCACTGTGGGAGGGTCATTGCTGAGGGAGCGCCGCACTGTGGGAGGGTCAGTGCTGAGGCAGGGTTAGTGCTGAGGGAGGGTCAGTGCTGAGGGAGCGCCGCACTGTGGGAGGGTCAGTGCTGAGGGAGCTCCGCACTGTGGGAGGGTCAGTGCTGAGGGAGTGCCGCAGTGTGGGAGGGTCAGTGCCGAGGAAGCGCCGCACTGTGGGAGGGTCAGTGCTGAGGGAGCTCCGCGCTGTGTGAGGGTCAGTGCTGGGGGAGCTCCGCACTGTGGGAGGGTCAGTGCTGAGGGAGCTCCGCACTGTGGGAGGGTCAGTGCTGAGGGAGCGTCGCACTGTGGGAGGGTCAGTGCTGAGGGAGCTCCGCACTGTGGGAGGGTCAGTGCTGAGGGAGCGCCGCACTGTGGGAGGGTCAGTGCTGAGGGAGCGCCGCACTGTGGGAGGGTCGGTGCTGAGGGAGCGCCGCACTGTGGGAGTGTCAGTGCTGAGGGAGCGCCGCACTGTGGGAGGGTCAGTGCTGAGGGAGCGCCGCACTGTGGGAGTGTCAGTGCTGAGGGAGCTCCGCACTGTGGGAGGGTCAGTGCTGAGGGAGCGCCGCACTGTGGGAGGGTCAGTGCTGAGGGAGCTCCGCACTGTGGGAGGGTCAGTGCTGAGGGAGCTCCGCACTGCGGGAGGGTCAGTGCTGAGGGAGCTCCGCACTGCGGGAGGGTCAGTGCTGAGGGAGCTCCGCACTGTGGGAGGGTCAGTGCTGAGGGAGCTCCGCACTGTGGGAGGGTCAGTGCTGAGGGAGCTCCGCACTGTGGGAGGGTCAGTGCTGAGGGAGCTCCGCACTGTGGGAGGGTCAGTGCTGAGGGAGCTCCGCACTGTGGGAGGGTCAGTGCTGAGGGAGCGCCGCACTGTGGGAGGGTCAGTGCTGAGGGAGCTCCGCACTGTGGGAGGGTCAGTGCTGAGGGAGTGCCGCACTGTGGGAGGGTCGGTGCTGAGGGAGGGTCGGCGCTGCGCGAGGGGATTGTGTCGGACAGGCCGGTCCACGTACCCGCTGTCTGGGTGCTGGATGCCAGCGATGTCTGCAGGCTCTTGTGGAGCGTCGCCATGGCGATGATTTTCCGCTTGTGGTTACAGAGTTTGGTGATGTCCTCGTCGCTCTTGACATCCTCGGTGGTTCTGCGTTTCACCGTCGCTGCAGGATCGAAGCTGAACACCTGTTTGTGAGAGAGGGGGAGAGAGGGAGTGAGAGAGAGAGAGGGGGGGGGGGGGGGGGGGGAAAAAGAGAGAGAGAGGGGAGTGGTGAACCACGATTATAGAATTTACAGTGCAGAAGGAGGCCATTCGGCCCATCGAGTCTGCACCGCAGGAGGCCTCGCGTCTGGCTGTAATAAAGCCACAGTTGTACCCAACTTTCGTCAATTGATCGTGCATCAATTTATTCGTCAGATTTTCCACAGAATGGATATATATCCGAATGAAGCCCGATCGCCTGCAGCTGGATCCTCACTCGCCCGACGCCAGGAAAGACTTTGCTCGCTGGCTGGCATGTTTCGAGGCCTACATCAACGCGGTGGACCCCGCGCCAACGGAGGCTCAGAAGATAAACGTCCTGTACTCCAGACTGAGCTCCAGCGTGTTCCCGTTGATCCGAGACGCCTCGAATTACACAAAAGCGATGGAACGCCTCAAAGAACACTACGCGCAGAAGGCGAACGCGCCCTTCGCCAGGCATGTACTCGCCACCCGCTCGCAACGACCTGGTGAGTCCATCGAAGACTTCTGGCGGGCCCTAATTCCACTCGCCCGGGACTGCGACTGCCAGGCCGTCACGGCCGCCGAGCACGCGAATCTCCTCATGCGCGATGCCTTCGTGACGGGGATTGCGTCGGACCGCCTCTGAGAACGATTACTGGAAGGGGCCACGCTCGAACTGGCGGAGATGAAAGCCCTGGCGCTCTCCACGACGGTCGCATCCCGTGACGTACAATCGTACCCCTCCCGCCGCGCTGCCCACCCTTCTACCCCTTCCTCCCCCTCCCGGACCCCGCCGACGACCTCCTCCTGCCTTCCCAATACGCCTGCGCCGCACGCCGAACCCCGG
>NW_027308249.1:0-143541 GCF_047496885.1 Scyliorhinus torazame
ACAGATGGGGGCAGTGGACCCATGAAGGTTCCTGCACCGGAGAAAAGGAGTTCTCGTTCCTTTCGCAGGTGCACAAGGTATACACCCGTATCAACCTCTTTGCAGTGGGGAAATCGGTGCTTCCAGGGATCACGGGAATGGACTACTCCGCGATCATTATCTCCGACCACGCTCCACACTATATGGATGTGAGGTTGGAGACAGGCTGTGTCCAGCGCCCCAAATGGAGGCTGGACACGAACCTCCTGGCCGACAAGGCTTTCTGCCAAAAAATATCACAGGCCATAGGCGATTACGGTAGTAACAACCAAAACAGAGAGGTCCCATCCTCCACATTTTCGGAGGCACTGAAGGCCGTGATCAGAGGAGAGATAGGGAAGAGAGGATGGCCAGGCAACAGCTAGTGGACTCCATTCTGGAAGTTGATAGAAAGTATTCTGACGCCCCAACCGTAGAGATGCTGGCGCAGAGGAAAAAGCTGCAAATGGACCTTAACCTGCTATCCACTAGGAAAGCAGTGTACCAACCCCGCCTTCTACGGGGGACCTTCTATGAACACGGACACAAGGCTGGATGCCTATTGGCTCACCAGCTGAGAAAGCAGGCAGCCACGAGAGAAATAGCACAGGTTAAGGATAACAAAGGCAGGCTGGTGACAGAGCCCAAAGGAGGTCAATCAGTCATTCAAGACCTTCTACTGGAGATTGTACACCTCCGAGCCCCCCGATGGGCATACGGGAATGAAACAATTCCTCGACAGACTGGAAGTATCAGTGGTGGGGGAAGACAGATGTGGGGAGCTGTAAGCACCAATATACCTGGAAGAAATCATCTAGAGCATCAGCTCCATGCAGGCGGGGAAGGCACCGGGACCCAACGGCTTCCCGGTGGACTTCTACAAAGGCTTCCCACCAGTCCTGGCCCCACACCTAAGGGACATGTTCGCAGACTCACTGACAGAGGTCACCCTGGCCCCCACGCCATCGCAGGCCACAATTTCACTGACACCCAAAAAAGATAAAGACCTGATGGAACGTGAATCATAGAGACCCATTTCATTGCTAACGTGGATGCGAAAGTACTCGCAAATGTCCTGGCCAAAAGGCTGGAGGGCTGCGTCCCAGAGGTGGTCACAGAGGACCATACGGGCTTTGTCAAGGGTAGGCAGCTCACAGCGAACAGTCTGTCTAGGAACTGTTTCATTCCCGCATCCCCGTCGGGGGCCTCGGAGGTGTACAGTCTCCGGTAGAAGGTACACTCTTGGTACACTGCTTTCCTAGTGGATAGACTGGTGGGAAGACGATCAAGATGAACGTACTGCGAAGGTACTTCTTCCTGATTAGATCCATCCCGATCTTTATCCCCAAGCCCTTTTTTCAAACCATCGACAGTCTAATCATGGCGTTTGTGTGTGTGTGTGTGTGTGTGGAGGAGGGGGGGCGGGAAGAACCCGAGAAGTTCCAAGCCGATATTGGAAAGAGGGAAAAGTCAAAGAGGGCCTGTCTCTACCGAACCTACAATACTACCACTGGGCAGCAACGGCAGATAAAGTGAGGGGATGGGTACAAGAACCCGACACAGACTGGGTTCAAATGGAAGATGCATCCTGTAAAGGCACAACACTCCAGGCCCTGACCACAGCAGCACTCCCATCCTCCTCAACAAGGTACACAACGAGCCCAGTGGTAGCGGCCACGCTGAGAACGTGGACCCAGTTGAGATAGCACTTCGGGGTAACCAAAATGTCCTTTATGGCTCCCATCTGCGGCAATCACAGATTTCACCCCAGCATACTAGATACCACCTTCAAAAGATGGAGGCGGGACGGGGTCACACTGACTGTCGGAGACTTGTACGTAGGGTGCAGACTGGCGATATGGACGAACTGACGAGGAAGTGGAAACTAGCAAGAGGACAGGAATTGAGACATCCAAATAAAGCACTTCCTCCACAATGAGATAGTAGGGTGCCCGGGGCATCCGGAAAGCACACTACTAGAGGGCTTGATAGGCACAAGCAGCGAGAAGGGGGAGCTATGTGGGAAAATATATGGACAGCTATTGGACAGAGCCTGAACACCACTGGAAGGGACCAGACAAAAATGGGAGGACGAACTGGGGACAGAGGTAGGATGGGATTCGGGAACGAAGCACTGAGAAGGGTGAGCTCCAACTCCTCCTGCGCAAGGCTAAGCCTAATGCAACTCAAAGTGGTGTACAGAGCGCACTTGACCAGAACCCGAATGAGCAGGTTCTTCCAGGAGGTGGAGGACAAATGTGAATGGTGCCAGAGGGTCCCGCCTCCCCCCCCCCCCCCCCCCCCCCCCCCACACCCAGATATTTTGGGCTTGCCCGAAGCTTGCTGGGTTCTGGACAGCATTCTCCGAGGCAATGTCCAAAGTTGTGGGGGTGAGGGTGAAGCCATGCCCAATCGTGGCAATCTTCGGGGTATCGGAGCAGCCACAGCTTCATATGGGCAAGAGCGCCAACGCGCTTGCTTTCGCTTCTCTAATCGCATGCCAGAGAATCCTGCTCGGCTGGAGATTGGCAGCACCACCCAAAGCTGCAGACTGGCTTGCTGACCTATCGGAATTTCTCCACCTGGAGAAGATTAAGTACGCCATCCGATGGTCAGAGGAAGGCTTCCTGGATACTTGGGAGCAGTTCGTCGGCCTGTTCCAAAACCTGTTCGAGGCCAGCAACGAGGAGTAAGCTAAGGTGAAGAACCAAAGGACTGCGCAACGGAGGTGGGGGAGGGAGGAGTGGGGGGCGGGGGGGGGGGGGGGGGGGAGGGGGAAATGGGCAAACCACAAGGGGAGAGGAAGGCTACTGAAACCTAGGGGGCGGGGGGGGGGGGGAAGCGGGGATATGATAGACCAATCCAGAGGGCAGCAAAATGTACGTACAGTTAGTCAAATGATGGACAAAACAGACCTCTCTGTAAAATAAAGCAAATTAGCACGGCCAAGAAAAATCTAAGGGATATAAGTAACAACTGTTTATAAATATGAGAAAAGCCAATAAAAAGATTTTTTTAAAAAAGTCTTCCAACACCAGGTCGAAGTCCAACAGGTTTGTTTCGAATCACGTGCTTTCGGAGCGTTGCTCCTTCATTCGGTAAGTCAGAGGAAGCCAGGAGTCAATCGCCCAGCAATCAGCAAGGCTAATCCACCCAGCCTGCACATCGTTAAACTTTCTTATCAGGCAGTCAGTTTCTGGACAGAGAAAAAAACATCCTGCTCCTAAAGACTGTTGAAAATGCTGCACAACGGATTCCTAACGGTTTGGTCGTTACAATGAAAGAGGCGTGAAAAACAAAATATATAAATCAAAATTTAAATTTTCCTCCATCAACCACAATTTCTTACTATGAATTTTGTTCCCCGATTGCATTTCATCTAAACACTGCTCTCGATGATAATCTACTGAAAAACAGGGCAGCCTTGTTGCATTTGTCAAGGTGTAAGTGACAAAGTTGTGGGACTTTTCAATTCACACTGGAAAAGGACACGAAGGGAGGGTTCCCTGGGAGGTTTGGGATGCAGTGACATGAATTGTTTTCTTATTCAAACTTCTGTGTGGGCATCTCTGGTGAGGACAAAATTCATTATCCATCACAGATTGTCATTGAGAAGGTAATGGTGAGCCATCTGCTGGAACCGCTCTGTCGCTGTGTCAGTAATTCCACTGTGATTTTTAAATAGATTTCCCGTTGTTTCACCCAACAACACGGAAGGGATGGTGACACATTTCCCAGTCAGTATGCAGTGCGGCTCGGACGGGAACTTGCAGGTGGCAGTGTTTGGACGCATTTCCTGTCTCTGTCCTACCAGATTGTAGGAACATAAAAACAGGAGTAGGCTATTCAGCCCGTCTAACCTATTCCACCATTCAATACCACCATAGCTGATTGGACACTTCAATGTATTTTACACACACTATCCCCATAAACCTTGACGTTATTGTCAATCAGAGAATAATCAATCTCTACCTTAAATATATTCAGTGACTGAGCTTCCACGCCCTTGGTAGAGAACTCCAAACTCCACAATACTCTGCATAACGAAATGTCTCCTATATCGGTCGTACACTGGTTCCACACTTCCAAGACAAGGGAAACATCAGACATGCATCTGCACTGCCTATCCCTTTAAGTATTTTGTTGATTTAAATCAGATCACCTCTCATTCTGATAAATTCTAAGAATACAGGCCCAGCTTGCCCAACCTCCCTCCAGAAGTCAGTCCCGCCATCCCCGGAATAAGTCTGATGAACCTTCATTACCTTCCCTCAATAGCAATTGTATGCTTTCTGAGGTAATTATTAAATCACCTACGGTGCAGAAGAAGGCTATTCGGCCCATTGAGCCAGCACCACCCATTCGTGAGCCCATCCGACACAGACCAAAGCGCTGCAATCTCACCAAACCTCTTGACACTCAGGGGCAATTTAGCATGGCCAATCCACCTGATCTACAAATCTTGGAGACAGCATGGAGGGCGGCATGGTGGCACAGTGGTTAGCACTGCTGCCTCACAGCTCCAGGGACCCGGGTTCCGTTCCAACCTCAGGTGACTGTCTGTGTGGTGTTTGCACTTGCTCCCAGTGTCTGTGTGTGTTTCCTCCGTGTGCACCGGTTTCGTCCTACAGTCCAAAGATGTGCAGGTTCGGTGTATTGGCCATGCTAAATTCCCGCTTACTGTCCAAAGGTTGGGAGGGGTTATGGGGTGGAGGTGTGGTCCTAAGCGGGGTGCTCTTTCCGATGCCGATGCAGACTCGATGGGCTGAATGGCCACCTTCTGCACTGTATGTTCTATGATTCTCTAACTAGAGGGTTGGGAACGCTAAATATCTTCAAAGCTGAGGTAATTGAATCTCCTGAGGAGATCACAGGATGTGGGGACAATCCTAGAATACTTGACCAAACCGACAGAATGAATCTTTCATTACAGGAGATGGAAAGTCAGTACATTGTAAATTCGAGATTTCTGCAAACTATAAGTGGGCAGAAGGACATTGATCCCAATACATAAAGCTCATAATGTATTCGAAGGTCATGCTTGTTATTTGTGTTTATTAAGTCAAGAGATCATTTCGAAAAGCACTGGAATCATCTTGGAACTTTCAGACCTGTGGCTGGACATTAATAACGATTCTTGTGGGTAATGACACTCTTCATCAAAGACATTAGTGAGGGGAGATATTGGACGCTTACTGGGAGGTTTATGAGGATGAAATACTTCAGTTATGGGCGGTTGTCGGGAAAGTTCGGGTTGTCGTTGTTGAAACATACAAGATTAAAAGATGACCAATCGTTTTGCAGGTAATGTAAGATTTGGATAGAATAAAATTGGAAAGGATATCCTCTGCTTGTAAGTCAATAACTAGGGGTCGTGGATTTAAAGTTATTGAGAAAAATAAAGAGCGGTTGGGAGCAGAGATATTATTTTCACTCAGGGTTTCTACTACCTTTAACACGACTGAAACAGTGGTAGAAGTTAACTTAAGAAGGGAATCGGAAAGGTATTTGAAGACGAGCATCCGAAAGACACACAATAAAGGAAAAAAGCAACGCAGGAACAATAAACAAAGGCAAGACATGTTGGATTGGATTGAATTTGTTTATTTTCACGTGTACCAAGATGCAGTGAAAAGTATTTTTCTGCGAGCAGCTCAAACAGATCATTAAGTACATGAAAAATATTAGTACTATTAAAAGATATGTAAAAAGAGGATCTGTTCGCGAGAGCTCACAGAGCGTCGCCGACTCGTGTAGTCGTGGCCGAGTGGTCAAGGTGATGGCCGAGAAATCCATTGGGATCTCCCCACGCCGGTTGGAATCATGCCAACGACGCATCTTATTTTGGGCGGCAAAGTAGCACAGTGGTTATCACTGTTGCACCACAGCGTCAGGAGCCTGGGAACAGGGAATGTTCGATTCCCGACTTGGGTGACTGTCTTTGCAGAGCCTGCACGTTCTACCCGTGTCTGCGGGGTACATTGGCCATTCTAAATTGCCTTGGTGCCCAAGTGGGGTTACTGGGTTATGGGGAGAGGCTGGAGATGTGGACTTACGTAGCGTGCTCTTTCCATGAGATGTTGCAGGCTTGAAGGGCGGAATAACCTCTGTCTCCACTGTAAATTTTATTATTCTATGCAAATGCTCAACCAAACATTCACAAATTCACACGCAGAGCCAGGCAGATCAGATATAATTGGAGATATGATGAGACAAAGGTAGAGAAAGTCACTAATTTCCTGTATTTCTCGGAGAAATTCAGTAAATAAGAGTAATAAAAGCTACTCCTGTTTTTGAAAAGTATTGGATAGCATTCCGTATTGGGCACGATTCGGCCCAAAGGAACGTCGTGAAACTTGAATCTAAATGAGTAAAAGCTGATCCGCAGTCGGCAGGATTCGAACCTGCGCGGGTAATGAACAAGGAATTTCTAGTTCATAGCCTTAACAACTCGGCCACGACTGCACAAAGCAATAGCCGCCTCTGTGTCACTTGACGCTGAAGGATTTTTTATTATTCCGTTGTAGCAGACAGACACACACAATATCAATCGTGAGCATTATTGTGTTCATCATAAATATTCTTTCATTCAGAACCTGACGAAATCAAAACCCGAGGTGACACAAAAGCTCCGTTAAAGACGCTAGAGGAAAGCTTTGATCGCATCAATTTGATGAATTAGGAAATGTCATTTGATTTCAATTCGCAATTTTCCACTCTCCACATTATTTCTCTGTGCGCCGACAGAAATGACAATACAAACTGGAGTTCGTGCTGGATTCTGAAAATACTGGAAATATCCTGAGGGTCCAGAAACATCTGGGTTAAAGCAAACAGCGACATCAAATTACAGGACATAAAAAACAGAAACTTCAGGGGAACCTCAGCGGGTCTGGTTGCATCAGTGGAGAGTGAAACGGAGTTAACGTTTCCATTCCGCGTGAACTAAACAGAGGATTTTACTTTTATTTTCAAATTTGAGCTCGATGCTCCCCTCCCTTCAGAACTGAAATTTCAAATGTTTCAAAAATATCCTGAACATTCTTTTAAATCCACGAACCGGTTCACATTCAGATGCAAAAATGCCTACTCCCACCTCCCGATGGCGCTGACACTAAGGGCGATTTCGCATGGCCAATCGTTGGATTGTGCGAGGAAACCGGAGCACCCGGAATAAAGCCATGCAGACACAAGGAGAAAGCGCAAACTCCACACAGACAGTGACCCAGAGAGGAATCGAATCTGGAACGCTGGAACTGTGAAGCAACTGCGCCCACCACTCTGCTACCGTGCTGCCCGTCCCCTTTCCCCTTCACTCCCGCTTTCAATGCCTCCCAAATATTGGTTAAACTCCACATACTTAATGAGAAAATCGGGTCTGCCATCAAACCCACAATGGCAAGTCATTATTAACAATAAAGAACAAACCTGAGTTCAATGGGAAACAGATGCAGTTTGAAAGTATGGTTATTTGAATTGCACCCGTGGATGTCTTCAGAGTCACAAATCAACGTTCGCGACTTCTGCTTCTTCATTTGATCGGCATTCAGGTCAGTTAAGGTTACAGAAATAATGTTCAGGAATCGAGCCCGGATGCTTGGGAAACAGCCAACATTAACGACTGGCGGGCGAGTGTGGAATATTTCTCTAGATGCTGGTCTTGACTAGCCCCCTCTTAATTTCTAGTATTTATTCAACCATCTACAATAAATTAGCGATGCACAATATCAACAATCATTCACTTTTTCCAAGTTTGAAGAGATTGCTCATAGCTATGTGTACCTCTCCAATCACTGAATAATAATTGTGTGGCACCTTTTCAAATAGAACATAGTCTACCGGGAAATAACACACTACAATGCAAATTTTGACAAAACTTTCTGGAACATTCAGTTTTACCTTGCGCTGTAACTGCATTCAGTTCTGGACACCACGCTTCAGGGAGGGCGTGGAGGCATTGCAGAGTGTGCAGAAAATATTCAAAAGAGTAGTTCCGTGAATGAGGAATGACAACTACAAAGATACATTTGGGAATCTGGAGCTGGTCTCTTGACAGAAGAGAAGATTGAGTGCAGATTTGATCGAGGTTTTATACATCATGATAGGTCTGGACAGAGTTGATAGGGAGAATCTGTGAGAGGATTGCGAACAGAAGATGATTAACAAAAGAAGTAAAGTTGACATGGGGAGAAACCTTTCTGTGCAGATTTGAATCTGGAATACACTGCCTGAGTGGTGGAGGCAGCTTCAATCATGACTTTCAAAAGAGAATTTGATCATTAGCTGAAGAGGAAATAAAGAGGAAAATGATGGTGGAAGTGGGAGATGAGGCAGGGGTTAATTGTTCTTCTGGAGAGTTGGAGCGGGTGCACACACAACAGGCTACTTCTGGGAGCTAACCGTGCTGTGATTCTATGATTTTAACATGTTGCATTTTGTTCGCAACTTAATGGGAGAAAACCAATGCAGGTGATTCATAAAGTGTTTCACCAGATAGCCACAAAGGGCGATGTTAGGTCGGTAGAAAAATAAAACATTTTCGAAGAAGCGGGTTTCAAGGAAGATTTTTTAATGTGATAAAGGGAGAGGGGAACTTTACATTAGATAAGTCTAAAATTAGCAAAGACATTGGAGGAGGGTTTCAACAGCTAAGGTGAGGCAGGGGCGCGGATAAATGATAGATGGGACAGAGAAAGTTCCCCATTATTTTGTTCTGATAATGCACTCAGTCTGTCTAAACGTTCTGACTAATATTAGGCTGTTTCCTCAGAGATATTGGGGTGAAATACTTACAGTGTCAATTTTAATCGTCTAACACTAGGATTGTTGTCATATCTGGAACTTCAATGTCGACATTTTTATATTACAAACTAAACTGAATCTCAATTTGAACAAAAGACTGAGAGTGTTTACCTTGAGAAGGTCCATTTGGGATCAATCCCTACAGGGCATTTTCGGTTTTAAAGAAAATTAGTATCAGTCATTCCTGGCACTGAGACGGGTGAACGGAGCGGAGTGTCGCAGTTGCTTTGTTCCTGACTCTCCTGCTCTCTGACTGTCAGTGAGGACTCGGTCTCCCAGGAAATGTGCTGTCCTTAAGTCCGCCCGATTCCGGATTTGTACACTGCGTGAAGTGAGAGCTGATGGCCGAAACTCCAATCTCGGGTGTCTTTGTGAGATCACAGCTGGACTGTGCGCCGAGTGGGAAGGAATCAAGAATGATTAAACATTGAGTTCAGTTCAGTAACTGTTTCATACCTCAAACATGAGGATTAATGCGGAGCTTTGCGGTTATCAACAGGATTCTGACAGTCAATAAACGATAGAATGAGAAAACACAGAAGTGTCGGTCCTCTTACTTCCCCCTATCCTTGCCCCAGAAATATTTAGCTTCCCAACATCACGGAAATACTTGAAATCCATTCTGATAATATGATTGAATTTGCTTCCTCCAACCTTTCAGGCGGTGAATTCCAGGTCAAATTTCCCCCTCTAATTATTTTGTCAATTTTCTATTCTCTGGTTGCTGTAACTGTAACTCTCAATAGAAACACTTTATTCTCATTGACTTCAGCATGTTTCAGCATTTTGAACAGGTCAATTCAAGCAGCTCCTAACTTCCTCTGCAAGGAGAACAATTCAGCTGTTTGCTCTTGCCACACAACTGCCGTCCCGCATCTCTGGTACTAGTCCAGTAAATATCGGCTTCATTACCTCTGGCACCTTGTCATCATTCCTCAAGTGTGGTGTCCGGAATGGGTGAGAATACTCCAGCTGGGCTCTGGTCAGCCATTCAGAAAGGTTCAGCATATCTTCCCTGTTTTCGTATTGTAGTCCCGCTTCTGGATTCTAACTCAGTGTGGGTTCTGAACTGTGAAGCCAGCGTACTGAATATTGTTGTCCAATTAACTGTTCGTGCCTTTGCCATATGTGAAATGAAAATGGAAAATGAAAATCGCTTATTGTCACAAGTAGGCTTCAAATGAAGGTACTGTGAAAAGCCCCTAGTCGCCACATTCCGGCGCCTGTTCGGGGAGGCTGGTACGGGAATTGAACCGTGCTCCTGGCCTGCCTTGGTCTGCTTTAAAAGCCAGCTATTTAGCACAGTGTGCTAAACCAGCCCCCTATGTACTGTATTTGCAGCTCCAAAATCTTCTGCATATCAGTCAATTTCCAAATACTGCTTCCAATTTGATGAGATTTAAAAATAATTAAGCATCCTCACATTCTATTTGGCAATTCAGTTCCACGCACTTTAATTGGATCAGACTCAGGGTATGGTTACATTTCGGCACTATTTAGATTTCAATGTCCGAAGTGCCTTTACTCTGTAAATTAAGCCATCCTTCAAAAGACAATTGGGATTGAGCGATTTATCCTGGTTCTGTGAACCGTCCCCACGAGCACAGAAACAATGTGACACTGGGGCCTCTGTCTGAGCTGTAAAGCTCTGGGATTGTGACCATCCCATGAATTGAGCAGAAACATAAAAATTGCTTACATATCAGATGAGGATTTTGGAGCTTGAGATGTGCTTTGGGCAGAATATGTAGAAGCTGTTGGGCCACTTTGTGAAGATGGAAATATTCAGAAACCTCTGGGCGGCAGGAGAACGTACCCAGCTCTGATATCTGGTTAACTCAGGTGGTTAGTACGTGGTATGAAGAACGTACGGTCGCTGGTTTGATCCACGTGCTGGTCTCAAGCGTACGCATCGTATGTGCGGTCATGTTGCTGGACAGTTTGGAATGGCGATCCTTAATACTGTCGTTTTTACTTGCCACTGAGAAAATGTCCACCTCTTGTTCTGATAAGTAGTCCTTCTTTTAACATTTCTGTGCGATTTATATACCATCACATCTTTCACACAGATCTTTGCGGAACATTTCCAAACTTGTGGACGGGGGTATTCAATGAACTCGGTCTCAACTGTGTTCATGTCTCTCGTTCGCTGCAATGTTTCAGGCAAATTCATTCCCGCCAGTGCAACAAATCACACCAGCCTCCCTTCCAGTGATTGCATTCAAACAAACAACAGTTCTCTCCGCCAACTAATAACCCGCTTCCCAACAGCTCCACCGGAAAATGCAGCAAAGCAGAAGCAAATTTCTATAGAATCCCGTGGGTGCAGAAGGAGGCCATTTGGCCCATCGAGTTTACACCTGTCCTCAGAAAGAGCATCAGACCTAGGCCGCACCCCCACCCTCGCCGAAATTCCACCCCATACCCCCTCTAACCTGCAGACCTTTGAACAGAAGGGGATTTTTTCAGCATGGCTAATCCACACAGCATGCACATTTTTATGCTTCCTTATCAGTCAGTTCTGATTAGAGAAAAAACATCCTGCTCCTTAAGTCTTTTGAAAATGCTGCACAATGGATTCCTAACGTGTTGCTCATTGCCATGAATGAGACATGAAAAACAAAACCCTCAAGGCGGAGCGTGCACTTCATGCGGACCTGCTGGGAACAAGTAATTGTCCACGTGACTGCTAAGTAAATGCTTTCTCTTTTCACTTTTTCTCAATCCAAAATCTATTGGAAACGGACGTTACAAGGAGCCCCAACAGAGAGAATTGCTCCGCACACAATTTTGGAATAGAGGGATAGTTCGCATTAGTCCTTAAAGGATGTGCGAAGCGATTAACTTCAGATAACATAAACTTTCAATTTTCCACCATCATCCACAATTCTTTCTATGAATTTTGTTCACGTTTGCATTTCATCTGGATATGCTCTCGACATTAAACTCACTGAAAAACAGGGCAGCCTTGTTGTGCATGTCAGGGTGTAAGTGACAAGGTTATGGGACTCTTTCAATTCAGACTGGAAAAGGACAGCAGGAGAGGGTTCCTGAGAGGTTTGGGATGCACTGAACAGACTTGCTTTCTCATTCAAACATGTGTGTGAGCATCCCTGGTGAGAACAAAATGCATTATCCATTACATATAGTCCTTGATAAGGTGATGGTGAGCCATCTGTTTCAACTGCCCTGTCCCTGTGCCGTAATTGAATGTTTACAGGTGGGCTTTTTGGAACAGCTTGTGATGGAGCCCACGAGGGAACAAGCACTTCTGGACTTAGTGTTATGTAATGAGCCAGACATGATTAAAGATCTTAAAGTAAGGGAGCACTTAGGAGGCAGTGATCATAATATGGTCGAATTCAATCTCCAATTTGAAAGAAAGAAGGTAGAATCAGATGTAAAGGTGTTACAGTTAAATAAAGGTAACTACAGGGGCATGAGGGAGGAACTGACGAAAATCGACTGGGAGCAGAGCCTAGTGGGAAAGACAGTAGAACAGCAATGGCAGGAGTTCCTGGGAGTAATTGAGGACACAGTACAGAGGTTCACCCCAAAGAAAATAAAGGATATCAGAGGGGGGATTAGGCAGCCATGGCTGACAAAGGAAGTTAGGGAATGCATCAAAGCAAAAGAGAAAGCCTATAATGTGGCAAAGAGTAGTGGGAAGTCAGAAGATTGGGGAGGCTACAAAAACAAACAGAGGATAACAAAGAGAGAAATAAGGAAAGAGAGGATCAAATATGAAGGTAGGCTAGCCAGTAACATTAGGAATGATAGTAAAAGTTTCTTTAAATACATTAAAAACAAACGGGAGGCAAAAGTTGACATTGGGCCGCTCCAAAATGACGCTGGTAATTTTGTGATGGGAGACAAGGAAATAGCTGAGGAACTAAATAAGTACTTTGCGTCAGTCTTCACAGTAGAAGACATGAGTAATATCCCAACAATTCCGGAGAGTCAGGGGACAGAGTTGAATATGGTAGCCATCACAAAGGAGAAAGTGCGAGAGAAACTAAAAGGTCTAAAAATTGATAAATCTCCGGGCCCAGATGGGCTACATCCTAGAGTTCTAAAGGAGATAGCTGAAGAAATAGTGGAGGCGTTCGTTATGATCTTTCAAAAGTCACTGGAGTCTGGGAAAGTCCCAGAGGATTGGAAAATCGCTGTTGTAACCCCCCTGTTCAAGAAGGGAACAAGGAAAAAGATGGAAAATTATAAGCCAATTAGCCGAACCTCGGTTGTTGGCAAGATTCTAGAATCCATTGTTAAGGATGAGATTTCTAAATTCTTGGAAGTGCAGGGTCGGATTAGGACAAGTCAGCATGGATTTAGTAAGGGGAGGTCGTGCCTGACAAACCTGTTAGAGTTCTTTGAAGAGATAACAAATAGGTTAGACCAAGGAGAGCCATTGCTGACCGCCCTCCCTTTCGATAGAAGATCAAACTTCACCGGCAACACCTTCCTCCTCACTACATGTCCCGCTTCCGTGTGCATCAGATATATCCCATCGCCCGCCAACATCTCCCCGATACACGCTGCCCTTCCTAACGTGCCTCGCTAACCACCTTTGTCTTGAATGAAATGACCTCCCCCCTCACTACCGCCTTCCATACCTTCCAACCCACGGACGGCGAGACGTTCCCATTTTGGTTCATTTCCACATACTCCTCAATCACTTTGTCCTCTTAATGCAAAAAATCGGGTCTGCTATCAAACTCACAATGGCAAGTAATTGTTAACAATAAAGAAGAAACCTGAGTTCAATGGAAGGTAGATGGAGTTTGAAACTATGGTTATTTGAATTGCACCCGCCGACGTCTTTAGAGTGAAAAAGCAACGTTCGCGACTTGAGAGTCCTCATTTGATCGCCATCAGGTTAAATTGGCAATGCTCGGTAAGCGAACCCAGATATCGTGCTTGGGAGACAGCCAATATTCCTGACTGACGGGTGAGTGAGGATTATTTCTCTCCATGATTGTTCCCTCATGGTTTCTACTATTTATTCAACCATCTACAATCAATTTGCGATATACACAATCCAAAAAGCATTCACATTGTCTTAGTTTGGAGCTAGCCATGATTTGGAGATGCCGGTGTTGGACTGTGGTGAGCACAGTAAGATGTCTTACAACAACAGGTTAACGTCCAACAGGTATATTTCGAAACACTAGCTTTTCTGCATTCACCATAGCCAATCCCTGGACAAAATCGAAAATTGGAATTGTTGCTCGCATGATTCAGGCATTTTACTTCTCCCCTCCCTGGTCAATAACGCTTGCCTAAGTCTTCATCAGCAAGCTGAATGCACATCTCCGTTCACTAATTCATAGCATATGTTCCATTGTAAAATTCTTATCCAGAAAGCGCTGTGTACTTTTCCAATCACTGAATAATAACACATGTTGAACCGTGTCCCGACTTTTCAAATAGAGCGCACTCTGTTGGGAAAAACAACTCGTCTTTTTGCAAAATGTGGGATATCATTTCCCAAGAGACACCATCCGTTCCAAAGAACGTGGTGAACATTCAACCTGAATGAGAAAAAGAACATACGTAGTCGGCAGGGTTCGAACCTTCGCGGAGCGACCCCACTGAATTTCTAGTTCATCGCCATCACCACTCGGCCACGACTACGCGAGCGCGAAAGCTGCCTCGGTGATTTGACGCGGAAGATATTTTTTTATTCGGTAGTCGCAGGCAGACACATAGAACACAATTCTGAATATAATTGAGTTCATAATAAATATTCTTCATTCAGAACCTGACGAAATCCAAACCCGAGATGAGCCAATAGCTTTGTTAAGGTTGCTATAGGAAAGTTTTGATAGCACCACTTTGTTGAATTAGGAAATGTCATTTGATTTGATTTAAATTCGCAATTTGCTGTTGGACTTTGTGCATTTTCTTTCTGTATTTGTTGACAGGGCGATAATGCACCGACAGAAATCTCAATTCAAACTGGAGTAAGTGCTGGATTCTGAAAATGCAGGAACTAACCTCAGGGACCAGAAACATCTGGGTTAAAGCAAACCCATTACATTTCAACACATAAAAACAGAAACCTCAGGGAAAACTCAGCCGGTCTGGCATCATCAGTGGAGAGAGAAACGGAGTTAACGGTTCCACTCCGCGTGAACTAAAGAGAGGATTTTACATTTATTATCAAATATCAGTTCGATACTCCCCTCGCTTCAGATCCAAAATGCCCAAATGTCACAAAAGTATTCTCAACATTCTTCTAAATCCACGAACCAGTTCACATTCAGATGCAGAAATACTCCCTCCCACCTCCCTCGCTGCTGCCTGCCGATGGAAATGACCCGTCAGCAATCCAATGGCTTGCTCACCATACTCATAGCCAATCCCTTGCGGGCCTCCATTGCTGAACCGCCCTCCCTTTCGATAGAAGATCAAACTTCACCTGCAACTCCTTCCTCCTCACTACATGTCCCGCTTCCGTGTGCATCAGATATATTCCATCGCCCGCCAACATTTCCCCGATCCACGCTGCCCTTCCTAACGCGCCTCGCTAACCACCTTTGTCTTGAATGATATGACCTCCACCCTCACTACCGCCTTCCATAACTTCCAAACCACGGACGGCGAGACGTTCCCATTTTGGTTCATTTCCACATACTCCTCAATCACTTTCTCCTCTTAATGCAAAAAATCGGGTCGGCCATCAAACCCACAATGGCAAGTAATTGTTAACAATTAAGAAGAAACCCGAGTGCAATGGAGGGTAGATGGAGTTTGAAACTATGGTTATTTGAATTGCACCCGCGGACGTCTTTACAGTCACAAAGCAAGTTCGCGACTTGAGAGTCCTCATTTGATCGCCACAAGGCTAAATTGGCAATGCTAGGTAAGCGACCCCGGATCTAGTGCTTGGGAGACAGCCAACATTCCTGACTGACGGGTGAGTGAGGATTATTTCTCTCCATGCTGGTCTTGACTTGATCCCTCTTAGTTTCTAGTATTTATTCAACCATCTACAATCAATTTGCGATATACACTATCCAAAAAGCATTCGCATTGTCTTAGTTTGGAGATAGCCATGATTTAGAGATGCCGGTGTTGGACTGTGGTGGGCACAGTTCGATGTCTTACAACACCAGGTTAACGTCCAACAGGTATGTTTCGAAACACTAGCTTTTCTGCATTCACCATAGCCAATCCCTGGACAAAATCGAAAATTGGAATTGTTGCTCGCATGATTCAGGCATTTTACTTCTCCCCTCCCTGGTCAACAACGCTTGCCCATGGCCTAAGTCTTCACCAGCAAGCTGAATGTACATCTCCGTTCACTAATTAATAGCGTATGTTCCATTGTAAAATTCTTATCCAGATAGCGCTGTGTACTTTTCCAATCACTGAATAATAACACATGTTGAACTGTGTCCCGACTTTTCAAATAGAGCGCACTCTGTTGGGAAAAACAACTCGTCTTTTTGCAAAGTGCGGGCTACCATTTCGCATCAGACACCATTCGTTCCAAAGAACGTGGTGAAACTTGAACCTCAATGAGAAAAAGAACATACGTAATCGACAGAGTTCGAACACGCGCGGGGAGACCCCAATGGATTTCTCGTCGATCGCCTTAACCACTCGGCCACGGCTACATGAGCGCCGAAGCTGCTTCGGTGATTTGACGCGGAAGGTATTTTTTTATTCGGTAGGAGCAGGCAGTCACACATAATACAATTCTGAACGTTATTGTGTTCATAATAAATATTCTTTCATTCAGAACCTGACGAAATCCAAACCCGAGATGAGCCAATAGCTTTGTTAAGGTTGCTATAGGAAAGTTTTGATAGCACCGCTTTGTTGAATTAGGAAATGCCATTTGATTTGATTTAAATTCGCAATTTGCTGTTGGACTCTGTGCATTTTCTTTCCGTATTTGTTGACAGGACGATAATGCACCGACAGAAATCACAATACAAACTGGAGTTAGTGCTGGATTCTGAAAATGCAGGAATTATCCTCAGGGTCCAGAAACATATGGGTTAAAGCAAATCCATTAAATTTCAACACACAAAAACAGAAACTTCAGGGAAAACTCAGCCGGTCTGGCATCATCAGTGGAGAGAGAAACGGAGTTAACGATTCCACTCCGCATCAACTAAAGGAAGGATTTTACATTTATTATCAAATATCAGTTCGATACTCCCCTCGCTTCAGATCCAAAATTCCCAAATGTCTCAAAAATATTCTGAACATTCTTCTAAATCCACGAACCAGTTCACATTCAGATGCAGAAATACTCCCTCCCACCTCCCTCGCTGCTGCCTGCCGATGGAAATGACCCGCCAGCAATCCAATGGCTTTCTCACCATATTCATAGCCAATCCCTTGCGGGCCTCCATTACTGAACCGCCCTCCCTTTCGATAGCAGATCAAACTTCACCGGCAACTCCTTCCTCCTCACGACATGTCCCTCTTCCGTGTGCATCAGATATATTCCATCGCACGCCAACATCTCCCCGATCAACGCTGCCCTCCCTCCCGCGCCTCGCTACCTACCTTTGCCTTGAATGAAATGACCTCCCCTCACTCCCGCCTTCCATACCTTCCAAACCACGGACGGCGAGACGTTCCCATTTTGGTTCATTTCCACATACTCCTCAATCACTTTCCCCATCTTAATACAAAAAATCGGGTCTGCCGTCAAACCCACAATGGCAAGTCATTGTGAACAATAAAGAAGAAGCCTGAGTTCAATGGAAGGTAGGTGGAGTTTGAAACTATGGTTATTTGAATTGCACCCACGGACGTCTTTAGAGTCACAAAGCAACGTTCGCGACTTGAGAGTTCTCATTTGATCGCCCTGAGGTTAAATTGGCAATGCTCGGTAACAGAACCCGGATCCAGCGCTTGGGAGACAGCCAATATTCCTGACTGACAGGTGAGTGCGGATTATTTCTCTCCATGATGGTCTTGACTTGTTCCCTCTTAATTTCTAGTATTTATTCAACCATCTACAATCAATTTGCGATATACACTATCCAAAAAGCATTCACATTGTCTTAGTTTGGAGACAGCCATGATTTAGAGATGCCGGTGTTGGACTGTGGTGAGCACAGTACGATGTCTTACAACACCAGGTTAACGTCCAACAGGTATGTTTCGAAACACTAGCTTTTCTGCATTCACCATAGCCAATCCCTGGACAAAAGCGAAAATTGGAATTGTTGCGCGCATGATTCAGACATTTTACTTCTCCCGTCCCTGGTCAATAACGCTTGCCCATGGCCGAAGTCTTCATCAGCAAGCTGAATGTACATCTCCGTTCACTAATTAATAGCGTATGTTCCATTGAAAAATTCTTATCCAGAAAGCGCTGTGTACTTTTCCAATCACTGAATAATAACACATGTTGAACCGTGTCCCGACTTTTCAAATAGAGCGCACTCTGTTGGGAAAAATAACTCGTCTTTTTGCAAAGTGTGGGATACCATTTCGCATCAGACACCATTCGTTCCAAAGAACGTGGTGAAACTTGAACCTGAATGCGAAAAAGAACATACGCAGTCGGCAGGGTTCGAACCTGCGCGGGGAGTCCCCAATGGATTTCTAGTCCATCGCCTTAACCACTCGGCCACGACTACACGAGCTCAAACGCTGCTTCGGTGTCATTTGACGCGGAAGGTATTTTTTTATTCGGCAGGAGTAGGCAGAAACACATCATTCAATTCTGAACATTATTGAGTTCACAATAAATATTCTTTCATTCAGAACCTGACGAAATCCAAACCCGAGATGAACCAATAGCTTTGTTATGGTTGCTATAGGAAAATTTTGATAGCACCACTTTGTTGAATGAGGAAATGTCATTTGATTTGATTTAAATTCGCAATTTGCTGTTGGGCTCTGTGCATTTTCTTTCTGTATTTGTTGACAGGGCGATAATGCACCGACAGAAATCAAAATACAAACTGGAGTTAGTGCTGGATTCTGAAAATGCAGGAATTATCCTCAGGGTCCAGAAACATCTGGGTTAAAGCAAGTCCATTAAATTTCAACACACAAAAACAGAAACTTCAGGGAAAACTCAGCCGGTCTGGCATCATCAGTGGAGAGACAAACGGAGTTAACATTTCCACTCCGCATCAACTAAAGAGAGGATTTTACATGTATTATCAAATATCAGTTCGATACTCCCCTCGCTTCAGATCCAAAATGCCCAAATGTCACAAAAATATTCTGAACATTCTTCTGAATCCACGAACCAGTTCACATTCAGATGCAGAAATACTCCGTCCCACCTCCCTCGCTGTTGCCTGCCGATGGAAATGACCCGCCAGCAATCCAATGGCTTTCTCACCATATTCATAGCCAATCCCTTGCGGGCCTCCATTGCTGAACCGCCCTCTCTTCCGATAGAAGATCAAACTTCACCGGCAACTCCTTCCTCCTCACGACATGTCCCTCTTCCGTGTGCATCAGATATATTCCATCGCCCGCCAACATCTCCCCGATCAACGCTGCCCTCCCTCCCGCGCCTCGCTACCTACCTTTGTCTTGAATGAAATGACCTCCCCTCACTCCCGCCTTCCAGACCTTCCAAACCACGGACGGCGAATCGTTCCCATTTTGGTTCATTTCCACATACTCCTCAATCACTTTCTCCTCTTAATGCAAAAAATCGTGTCTGCCATCAAACCCACAATGGCAAGTAATTGTTAACAATAAAGAAGAAACCTGAGTGCAATGGAGGGTAGATGGAGTTTGAAACTATGGTTATTTGAATTGCAACCGCGGACGTCTTTACAGTCACAAAGCAAGTTCGCGACTTGAGAGTCCTCATTTGATCGCCACAAGGTTAAATTGGCAATGCTCGGTAAGCGACCCCGGATCTAGTGCTTGGGAGACAGCCCACATTCCTGCCTGACGGGTGAGTGAGGATTATTTCTCTCCATGCTGGTCTTGACTTGATCCCTCTTAGTTTCTAGTATTTATTCAACCATCTACAATCAATTTGCGATATACACTATCCAAAAAGCATTCACATTGTCTTAGTTTGGAGATAGCCATGATTTAGAGATGCCGGTGTTGGACTGTGGTGAGCACAGTACGATGTCTTACAACACCAGGTCAACGTCCAACAGGTTTGTTTCGAAACACTAGCTTTTCTGCATTCACCATCGCCAATCCCTGGACAAAATTGAAAATTGGAATTGTTGCTCGCATGATTCAGGCTTTTACTTCTCCCCTCCCTAGTCAATAACGCTTGCCCATGGCCTAACTCTTCATCAGCAAGCTGTCTGTACATCTCCGTTCACTAATTAATGGCATATGTTCCATTGTATAATTCTTATCCAGAAAGCGTTGTGAACTTTTCCAATCACTGAATAATAACACATGTTGAACTGTGTCCCGACTTTTCAAATAGAGCGCACTCTGTTGGGAAAAACAACTCGTCTTTTTGTAAAGTGTGGGCTACCATTTCGCATCAGACACCATTCGTTCCAAAGAACGTGGTGAAACTTGAACCTGAATGAGAAAAAGAACATACGTAATCGGCAGGGTTCGAACCTGCGCGGGTAGACCCCAATGGATTTCTAGTCCATCGCCTTAACCACTCGGCCACGACTACATGAGAGCAAAAGCTGCTTCGGTGATTTGACGCGGAAGGTATTTTTTTATTCGTTCGGAGCAGGCAGACACACATAATACAATTCTGAACATTATTGAGTTCACAATAAATATTCTTCATTCAGAACCTGACGAAATCCAAACCCGAGATGAGCCAATAGCTTTGTTAAGGTTGCTATAGGAAAGCTTTGATAGCACCACTTTGTTGAATTAGGAAATGTCATTTGATTTGATTTAAATTCGCAATTTGCTGTTGGACTCTGTGCATTTTCTTTCTGTATTTGTTGACAGGGCGATAATGCATCGACAGAAATCACAATACAAACTGGAGTTACTGCTGGATTCTGAAAATGCAGGAATTATCCTCAGGGTCCAGAAACATATGGGTTAAAGCAAACCCATTAAATTTCAACACATAAAAACAGAAACTTCAGGGAAAACTCAGCCGGTCTGGCATCATCAGTGGAGAGAGAAACGGAGTTAACGTTTCCACTCCGCATCAACTAAAGGGAGGATTTTACATTTATTATCAAATATAAGTTCGATACTCCCCTCGCTTCAGATCTAAAGTGCCCAAATGCCACAAAAATATTCGCAACATTCTTCTAAATCCACGAACCAGTACACATTCAGATGCAGAAATACTCCCTCCCACCTCCCTCGCTGCTGCCTGCCGATGGAAATGACCCGTCAGCAATCCAATGGCTTGCTCACCATACTCATAGCCAATCCCTTGCGGGCCTCCATTGCTGAACCGCCCTCCCTTTCGATAGAAGATCAAACTTCACCTGCAACTCCTTCCTCCTCACTCCATGTCCCGCTTCCGTGTGCGTCAGATATATTCCACGCCCGCCAACATTTCCCCGATCCACGCTGCCCTTCCTAACGCGCCTCGCTAACCACCTTTGTCTTGAATGATATGACCTCCCCCCTCACGACCGCCTTCCACAACGTCCAAACCACGGACGGCGAGACGTTCCCATTTTGGTTCATTTCCGCATACTCCTCAATCACTTTCTCCTCTTAATGCAAAAAATCGGGTCGGCCATCAAACCCACAATGGCAAGTAATTGTTAACAATATAGAAGAAACCTGAGTGCAATGGAGGGTAGATGGAGTTTGAAACTATGGTTATTTGAATTGCAACCGCGGACGTCTTTACAGTCACAAAGCAAGTTCGCGACTTGAGAGTCCTCATTTGATCGCCACAAGGTTAAATTGGCAATGCTCGGTAAGCGACCCCGGATCGAGTGCTTGGGAGACAGCCAACATTCCTGACTGACGGGTGAGTGACGATTATTTCTCTCCATGCTGGTCTTGACTTGTTCCCTCTTAGTTTCTAGTATTTATTCAACCATCTACAATCAATTTGCGATATACACTATCCAAAAAGCATTCGCATTGTCTTAGTTTGGAGATAGCCATGATTTAGAGATGCCGGTGTTGGACTGTGGTGAGCACAGTACGATGTCTTACAACACCAGGTTAACGTCCAACAGGAATGTTTCGAAACACTAGCTTTTCTGCATTCACCATAGCCAATCCCTGGACAAAATCGAAAATTGGAATTGTTGCTCGCATGATTCAGGCATTTTACTTCTCCCCTCCCTGGTCAACAACGCTTGCCCGTGGCCTAAGTCTTCATCAGAAAGCTGAATGTACATCTCCGTTCACTAAGTAATAGCATATGTTCCATTGTAAAATTCTTATCCAGATAGCGCTGTGTACTTTTCCAATCACTGAATTTTAACACATGTTGAACTGTGTCCCGACTTTTCAAATAGAGCGCACTCTGTTGGGAAAAACAACTCGTCTTTTTGCAAAGTGTGGCATACCATTTCGCATCAGACACCATTCGTTCCAAAGAACATGGTGAAACCTGAACCTGAATGCGAAAAAGAACATACGTAGTCGGCAGGGTTCGAAGCTGAGCGGGCAGACCCCAATGGATTTCTAGTCCAGCGCCTTAACCACTCGGCCACGACTACACGTGCTCAAAAGCTGCTTTGGTGTCATTTGACGCGAAAGGTATTTTTTTATTCGGTAGGAGTAGGCAGAAACACATCATTCAATTCTGAACATTATTTTGTTCATAATAAGTATTCTTTCATTCAGAACCTGACGAAATCCAAACCCGAGATGAGCCAATAGCTTTGTTAAGGTTGCTATAGGAAAGCGTTCATAGCACCACTTTCTTGAATTAGGAAATGTCATTTGATTTGATTTAAATTCGCAATTAGCTGTTGGACTCTGTGCATTTTCTTTCTGTATTTGTTGACAGGGCGATAATGCACCGACAGAAATCACAATACAAACTGGAGTTAGTGCTGGATTCTGAAAATGCAGGAATTATCCTCAGGGTCCAGAAACATCTGGGTTAAAGCAAATCCATTACATTTCAACTCACAAAAACAGAAACTTCAGGGAAAACGCAGCCGGTCTGGCATCATCAGTGGAGAGAGAAACGGAGTTAACATTTCCACTCCGCATCAACTAAAGAGAGGATTTTACATTTATTATCAAATATCAGTTCGATACTCCCCTCGCTTCAGATCCAAAGTGCCCAAATGTCACAAAAATATTCTGAACATTCTTCTGAATCCACGAACCGGTTCACATTCAGATGCAGAAATACTCCCTCCCACCTCCCTCGCTGCTGCCTGCCGATGGAAATGACCCGCCAGCAATCCAATGGCTTTCTCACCATATTCATAGCCAATCCCTTGCGGGCCTCCATTGCTGAACCGCCCTCCCTTTCGATAGAAGATCAAACTCACCGGCAACTCCTTCCTCCTCACTACATGTCCCTCTTCCGTGTGCGTCAGATATATTCCATTCCCCTCCAACATCGCCCCGATCAACGCTGCCCTTCCTCCCGCGCCTCGCTAACTACCTTTGTCTTGAATGAAATGACCTCCCCTCACTCCCGCCTTCCATACCTTCCAAACCACGGACGGCGAGACGTTCCCATTTTGTTTCATTTCCACATACTCCTCAATCACTTTCCCCATCTTAATGCAAAAAATCGGGTCTGCCATCAAACCCACAATGGCAAGTCATTGTTAACAATAAAGAAGAAGCCTGAGTTCAATGGAAGGTAGGTGGAGTTTGAAACTATGGTTATTTGAATTGCACCCGCGGACGTCTTTCGAGTCACAAAGCAAGTTCGCGACTTGAGAGTCCTCATTTGATCGCCACAAGGTTAAATTGGCAATGCTCGGTAAGCGACCCCGCATCTAGTGCTTGGGAGACAGCCAACATTCCTGACTGCCGGGTGAGTGAGGATTATTTCTCTCCATGCTGGTCTTGACTTGTTCCCTCTTAGTTTCTAGTATTTATTCAACCATCTACAATATATTTGCGATATACACTATCCAAAAAGCATTCACATTGTCTTAGTTTTGAGATAGCCATGATTTGGAGATGCCGGTGTTGGACTGTGATGAGCACAGTACTATGTCTTACAACACCAGGTGAACGTCCAACAGGTATGTTTCGAAACACTAGCATTTCTGCATTCGCCATAGCCAATCCCTGGACAAAATCGAAAATTGGAATTGTTGCTCGCATGATTCAGGCATTTTACTTCTCCCCTCCCTGGTCAATAACGCTTGCCCATGGCCTAAGTCTTCATCAGAAAGCTGAATGTACATCTCCGTTCACTAATTAATAGCATATGTTCCATTGTAAAATTCTTATCCAGATAGCGCTGTGTACGTTTCCAATCACTGAATAATAACACATGTTGAACTGTGTCCCGACTTTTCAAATAGAGCGCACTCTGTTGGGAAAAACAACTCGTCTTTTTGCAAAGTGTGGCATACCATTTCGCATCAGACACCATTCGTTCCAAACAACATGGTGAAACTTGAACCTGAATGCGAAAAAGAGCATACGTAGTCGGCAGGGTTCGAACCTCTGCGGGGACACCGCAATGGATTTCTAGCCCATCGCCTTAACCACTCGGCCACGACTACATGAGCGCCAAAGCTCCTTCGGTGATTTGACGCGGAAGGTATTTTTTTATTCGTTCGGAGCAGGCAGACACACATAATACAATTCTGAACATCATTGAGTTCACAATAAATATTCTTTCATTCAGAACCTGACGAAATCCAAACCCGAGATGAGCCAATAGCTTTGTTAAGGTTGCTATAGGAAAGCTTTGATAGCACCACATTGTTGAATTAGGAAATGTCATTTGATTTGATTTAAATTCGCAATTTGCTGTTGGACGCGGTGCATTTTCTTTCTGTATTTGTTGACAGGGCGATAATGCACCGAATGAAATCACAATACAAACTGGAGTTAGTGCTGGATTCTGAAAATGCAGGAATTATCCTCAGGGTCCAGAAACATATGGGTTAAAGCAAATCCATTAAATTTCAACACACAAAAACAGAAACTTCAGGGAAAACTCAGCCGGTCTGGCATCATCAGTGGAGAGAGGAACGGAGTTAACGTTTCCACTCCGCATCAACTAAAGGGAGGATTTTACATTTATTATCAAATATAAGTTCGATACTCCCCTCGCTTCAGATCCAAAGTGCCCAAATGCCACAAAAATATTCGCAACATTCTTCTAAATCCACGAACCAGTACACATTCAGATGCAGAAATACTCCCTTCCACCTCCCTCGCTGCTGCCTGCCGATGGAAATGACCCGTCAGCAATCCAATGGCTTGCTCACCATACTCATAGCCAATCCCTTGCGGGCCTCCATTGCTGAACCGCCCTCCCTTTCGATAGAAGATCAAACTTCACCTGCAACTCCTTCCTCCTCACTCCATGTCCCGCTTCCGTGTGCGTCAGATATATTCCACGCCCGCCAACATTTCCCCGATCCACGCTGCCCTTCCTAACGCGCCTCGCTAACCACCTTTGTCTTGAATGATATGACCTCCCCCCTCACGACCGCCTTCCACAACGTCCAAACCACGGACGGCGAGACGTTCCCATTTTGGTTCATTTCCGCATACTCCTCAATCACTTTCTCCTCTTAATGCAAAAAATCGGGTCGGCCATCAACCCACAATGGCAAGTAATTGTTAACAATAAAGAAGAAACCTGAGTGCAATGGAGGGTAGATGGAGTTTGAAACTATGGTTATTTGAATTGCACCCACGGACGTCTTTAGAGTCACAAAGCAACGTTCGCGACTTGAGAGTCCTCATTTGATCGCCACAAGGTTAAATTGGCAATGCTCGGTAAGCGACCCCGGATCGAGTGCTTGGGAGATAGTCAACATTCCTGACTGACGGGTGAGTGACGATTATTTCTCTCCATGCTGGTCTTGACTTGTTCCCTCTTAGTTTCTAGTATTTATTCAACAATCTACAATCAATTTGCGATATACACTATCCAAAAAGCATTCACATTGTCTTAGTTTGGAGATAGCCATGATTTGGAGATGCCGGTGTTGGACTGTGGTGAGCACAGTACGATGTCTTACAACACCAGGTTAACGTCCAACAGGTATGTTTCGAAACACTAGCTTTTCTGCATTCACCATAGCCAATCCCTGGACAAAATCGAAAATTGGAATTGTTGCTCGCATGATTCAGGCATTTTACTTCTCCCCTCCCTGGTCAACAACGCTTGCCCATGGCCTAAGTCTTCATCAGAAAGCTGAATGTACATCTCCGTTCACTAATTAATAGCATATGTTCCATTGTAAAATTCTTATCCAGATAGCGCTGTGTACTTTTCCAATCACTGAATTTTAACACATGTTGAACTGTGTCCCGTCTTTTCAAATAGAGCGCACTCTGTTGGGAAAAACAACTCGTCTTTTTGCAAAGTGTGGGATACCATTTCGCATCAGACACCATTCGTTCCAAAGAACATGGTGAAACTTGAACCTGAATGCGAAAAAGAACATACGTAGTCGGCAGGGTTCGAAGCTGCGCGGGCAGACGCCAATGGATTTCTACTCCATCGCCTTAACCACTCGGCCACGACTACATGAGCGTAAAAGCTGCTTCGGTGATTTGACGCGGAAGGTATTTTTTTATTCGGGAGGAGCAGGCAGACACACATAATACAATTCTGAACATTATTGTGTTCATAATAAGTATTCTTTCATTCAGAACCTGACGAAATCCAAACCCGAGATGAGCCAATAGCTTTGTTAAGGTTGCTATAAGAATGTTTTGATAGCACCGCTTTGTTTAATTAGGAAATGCCATTTGATTTGATTTAAATTCGCAATTTCCTGTTGGACTCTGTGCATTTTCTTTCTGTATTTGTTGACAGGGCGATAATGCACCGACAGAAATCACAATACAAACTGGAGTTAGTGCTGGATTCTGAAAATGCAGGAATTATCCTCAGGGTCCAGAAACATCTGGGTTAAAGCAAATCCATTAGATTTCAACTCACAAAAACAGAAACTTCAGGGGAAACTCAGCCGGTCTGGCATCATCAGTGGAGAGAGAAACGGAGTTAACGTTTCCACTCCGCATCAACTAAAGGGAGGATTTTACATTTATTATCAAATATAAGTTCGATACTCCCCGCGCTTCAGATCCAAAATGCCCAAATGTCACAAAAATATTATCAACATTCTTCTAAATCCACGAACCAGTTCACATTCAGATGCAGAAATACTCCCTTCCACCTCCATCGCTGCTGCCTGCCGATGGAAATGACCAGCCAGCCATCCAATGGCTTGTTCACCATACTCATAGCCAATCCCTTGCGGGCCTCCATTGCTGAACCGCCCTCCCTTTCGATAGAAGATCAAACTTCACCTGCAACTCCTTCCTCCTCACTAAATGTGCCGCTTCCGTGTGCATCAGATATATTCCATTGCCCGCCAACATCTCCCTGATCCACGCTGCCATTCCTAACGCGCCTCGCTAACCACCTTTGTCTTGAATGAAATGACCTCCCCCCTCACTACCGCCTTCCATACCTTCCAAACCACGGACGGCGAGACGTTCCCATTTTGGTTCATTTCCACATACTCCTCAATCACTTTCTCCTCTTAATGCAAAAAATTGGGTCTGCCATCAAACCCACAATGGCAAGTAATTGTTAACAATAAAGAAGAAACCTGAGTTCAATGGAAGGTAGATGGAGTTTGAAACTATGGTTATTTGAATTGCACCCGCGGACGTTCGCGACTTGAGAGTCCTTATTTGATCGCCACAAGGTTAAATTGGCAATGCTCGGTAAGCGAACCCGGATCTCGTGCTTGGGAGACAGCCAACATTCCTGACTGACGGGTGAGTGAGGCTTATTTCTCTCCATGCTTGTTCCCTCTTAGTTTCTAGTATTTATTCAACCATCTACAATCAATTTGCGATATACACTATCCAAAAATCATTCACATTGTCTTAGTTTGGAGATAGCCATGATTTAGAGATGCCGATGTTGGACTGTGGTGAGCACAGTACGGTGTCTTACAACACCAGGTTAACGTCCAACAGGTATGTTTCGAACCACTAGCTTTTCTGCATTCACCATAGCCATTCCCTGGACAAAATCGAAAATTGGAATAGTTGCTCGCATGATTCAGGCTTTTACTTCTCCCCTCCCTAGTCAATAACGCTTGCCCATGGCCTAACTCTTCATCAGCAAGCTGAATGTACATCTCCGTTCACTAATTAATGGCATATGTTCCATTGTATAATTCTTATCCAGAAAGCGTTGTGAACTTTTCCAATCACTGAATAATAACACATGTTGAACTGTGTCCCGACTTTTCAAATAGAGCGCACTCTGTTGGGAAAAATAACTCGTCTTTTTGCAAAGTGTGGGATACCATTTCGCATCAGACACCATTCGTTCCAAAGAACGTGGTGAAACTTGAACCTGAATGCGAAAAAGAACATACGTAGTCGGCAGGGTTCGAACCTGCGCGGGGAGACCCCAATGTATTTCTAGTCCATCGCCTTAACCACTCGGCCACGACTACACGAGAGCAGATGCTGTTCGGTGATTTGACGCGGAAGGTATTTTTTTATTCGGTAGTAGCAGGCAGACACACATAATACAATTCTCAACATTATTGAGTTCGCAATAAATATTCTTCATTCAGAACCTGACGAAATCCAAACCCGAGATGAGCCAATAGCTTTGTTAAGGTTGCTATAGGAAAGCTTTGATAGCACCACTTTGTTGAATTAGGAAATGTCATTTGATTTGATTTAAATTCGCAATTTGCTGTTGGACTCTGTGCATTTTCTTTCTGTATTTGTTGACAGGGCGATAATGCATCGACAGAAATCACAATACAAACTGGAGTTACTGCTGGATTCTGAAAATGCAGGAATTATCCTCAGAGTCCAGAAACATCTGGGTTAAAGCAAACCCATTAAATTTCAACACATAAAAACAGAAACTTCAGGGAAAACTCAGCCGGTCTGGCATCATCAGTGGAGAGAGAAACGGAGTTAACGTTTCCACTCCGCATCAACTAAAGAGAGGATTTTACATTTATTATCAAATATCAGTTCGATACTCCCCTCGCTTCAGATCAAAAGTGCCCAAATGTCACAAAAATATTCTGAACATTCTTCTAAATCCACGAACCAGTTCACATTCAGATGCAGAAATACTCCCTCCCACCTCCCTCGCTGCTGCCTGCCGATGGAAATGACCAGCCAGCCATCCAATGGCTTGTTCACCATACTCATAGCCAATCCCTTGCGGGCCTCCATTGCTGAACCGCCCTCCCTTTCGATAGAAGATCAAACTTCACCGGTAACTCCTTCCTCCTCACTACATGTCCCTCTTCCGTGTGCATCAGATATATTCCATCGCCCGCCAACATCTCCCCGATCAACGCTGCCCTCCCTCCCGCGCCTCGCTACCTACCTTTGCCTTGAATGAAATGACCTCCCCTCACTCCCGCCTTCCATAACTTGCAAACCACGGACGGCGAGACGTTCCCATTTTGGTTCATTTCCACATACTCCTCAATCACTTTCCCCATCTTATTGCAAAAAATCGGGTCTGCCATCAAACCCACAATGGCAAGTCATTGTGAAAAATAAAGAAGAAGCCTGAGTTCAATGGAAGGTAGGTGGAGTTTGAAACTATGGTTATTTGAATTGCACCCACGGACGTCTTTAGAGTCACAAAGCAACGTTCGCGACTTGAGAGTCCTCATTTGATCGCCACAAGGTTAAATTGGCAATGCTCGGTAACAGAACCCGGATCCAGTGCTTGGGAGACAGCCAATATTCCTGACTGACGGGTGAGTGAGGATTATTTCTCTCCATGCTGGTCTTGACTTGTTCCCTCTTAATTTCTAGTATTTATTCAACCATCTACAATATATTTGCGATATACACTATCCAAAAAGCATTCACATTGTCTTAGTTTTGAGATAGCCATGATTTGGAGATGCCGGTGTTGGACTGTGGTGAGCACAGTAAGATGTCTTCCAACACCAGGTTAATGCCCAACAGGTTTGTTTCGAAACACTGGCTTTTCTGCATTCACCATAGCCAATCCCTGGACAAAATTGAAAATTTGAATTGTTCCTCGCATGATTCAGGCATTTTACTTCTCCCCTCCCTGGTCAATAACGCTTGCCCATGGCCGAAGTCTTCATCAGCAAGCTGAATGTACATCTCCGTTCACTCATTAATAGCATATGTTCCATTGTAAAATTCTTATCCAGAAAGCGCTGTGTACTTTTCCAATCACTGAATAATAACACATGTTGAACTGTGTCCCGACTTTTCAAATAGAGCGCACTCTGTTGGGAAAAACAACTCGTCTTTTTGCAAAGTGTGGGATACCATTTCGCATCAGACACCATTCGTTCCAAAGAACGTGGTGAAACTTGAACCTGAATGAGAAAAAGGGAATACGTAATCGGCAGGGTTCGAACCTGCGCGGGGAGACCCCAATGGATTTCTACTCCATCGCCTTAACCACTCGGCCACGACTACATGAGGGCAAAAGCTACTTCGGTGATTTGACGCGGAAGGTATTTTTTTATTCGGGAGGAGCAGCAGACACACATAATACAATTCTGAACATTATTGTGTTCATAATAAGTATTCTTTCATTCAGAACCTGACGAAATCCAAACCCGAGATGAGCCAATAGCTTTGTTAAGGTTGCTATAAGAATGTTTTGATAGCACCGCTTTGTTGAATTAGGAAATGTCATTTGATTTGATTTAAATTCGCAATTTGCTGTTGGACTCTGTGCATTTTCTTTCTGTATTTGTTGACAGGGCGATAATGCATCGACAGAAATCACAATACAAACTGGAGTTACTGCTGGATTCTGAAAATGCAGGAATTATCCTCAGAGTCCAGAAACATCTGGGTTAAAGCAAACCCATTAAATTTCAACACATAAAAACAGAAACTTCAGGGAAAACTCAGCCGGTCTGGCATCATCAGTGGAGAGAGAAACGGAGTTAACGTTTCCACTCCGCATCAACTAAAGAGAGGATTTTACATTTATTATCAAATATCAGTTCGATACTCCCCTCGCTTCAGATCAAAAGTGCCCAAATGTCACAAAAATATTCTGAACATTCTTCTAAATCCACGAACCAGTTCACATTCAGATGCAGAAATACTCCCTCCCACCTCCCTCGCTGCTGCCTGCCGATGGAAATGACCAGCCAGCCATCCAATGGCTTGTTCACCATACTCATAGCCAATCCCTTGCGGGCCTCCATTGCTGAACCGCCCTCCCTTTCGATAGAAGATCAAACTTCACCGGTAACTCCTTCCTCCTCACTACATGTCCCTCTTCCGTGTGCATCAGATATATTCCATCGCCCGCCAACATCTCCCCGATCAACGCTGCCCTCCCTCCCGCGCCTCGCTACCTACCTTTGCCTTGAATGAAATGACCTCCCCTCACTCCCGCCTTCCATAACTTGCAAACCACGGACGGCGAGACGTTCCCATTTTGGTTCATTTCCACATACTCCTCAATCACTTTCCCCATCTTATTGCAAAAAATCGGGTCTGCCATCAAACCCACAATGGCAAGTCATTGTGAAAAATAAAGAAGAAGCCTGAGTTCAATGGAAGGTAGGTGGAGTTTGAAACTATGGTTATTTGAATTGCACCCACGGACGTCTTTAGAGTCACAAAGCAACGTTCGCGACTTGAGAGTCCTCATTTGATCGCCACAAGGTTAAATTGGCAATGCTCGGTAACAGAACCCGGATCCAGTGCTTGGGAGACAGCCAATATTCCTGACTGACGGGTGAGTGAGGATTATTTCTCTCCATGCTGGTCTTGACTTGTTCCCTCTTAATTTCTAGTATTTATTCAACCATCTACAATATATTTGCGATATACACTATCCAAAAAGCATTCACATTGTCTTAGTTTTGAGATAGCCATGATTTGGAGATGCCGGTGTTGGACTGTGGTGAGCACAGTAAGATGTCTTCCAACACCAGGTTAATGCCCAACAGGTTTGTTTCGAAACACTGGCTTTTCTGCATTCACCATAGCCAATCCCTGGACAAAATTGAAAATTTGAATTGTTCCTCGCATGATTCAGGCATTTTACTTCTCCCCTCCCTGGTCAATAACGCTTGCCCATGGCCGAAGTCTTCATCAGCAAGCTGAATGTACATCTCCGTTCACTCATTAATAGCATATGTTCCATTGTAAAATTCTTATCCAGAAAGCGCTGTGTACTTTTCCAATCACTGAATAATAACACATGTTGAACTGTGTCCCGACTTTTCAAATAGAGCGCACTCTGTTGGGAAAAACAACTCGTCTTTTTGCAAAGTGTGGGATACCATTTCGCATCAGACACCATTCGTTCCAAAGAACGTGGTGAAACTTGAACCTGAATGAGAAAAAGGGAATACGTAATCGGCAGGGTTCGAACCTGCGCGGGGAGACCCCAATGGATTTCTACTCCATCGCCTTAACCACTCGGCCACGACTACATGAGGGCAAAAGCTACTTCGGTGATTTGACGCGGAAGGTATTTTTTTATTCGGGAGGAGCAGCAGACACACATAATACAATTCTGAACATTATTGTGTTCATAATAAGTATTCTTTCATTCAGAACCTGACGAAATCCAAACCCGAGATGAGCCAATAGCTTTGTTAAGGTTGCTATAAGAATGTTTTGATAGCACCGCTTTGTTGAATTAGGAAATGCCATTTGATTTGATTTAAATTCGCAATTTGCTGTTGGACTCTGTGCATTTTCTTTCTGTATTTGTTGACAGGGCGATAATGCACCGACAGAAATCACAATACAAACTGGAGTTAGTGCTGGATTCTGAAAATGCAGGAATTATCCTCAGGGTCCAGAAACATCTGGGTTAAAGCAAATCCATTAGATTTCAACTCACAAAAACAGAAACTTCAGGGGAAACTCAGCCGGTCTGGCATCATCAGTGGAGAGAGAAACGGAGTTAACGTTTCCACTCCGCATCAACTAAAGGGAGGATTTTACATTTATTATCAAATATAAGTTCGATACTCCCCGCGCTTCAGATCCAAAATGCCCAAATGTCACAAAAATATGATCAACATTCTTCTAAATCCACGAACCAGTTCACATTCAGATGCAGAAATACTCCCTTCCACCTCCATCGCTGCTGCCTGCCGATGGAAATGACCAGCCAGCCATCCAATGGCTTGTTCACCATACTCATAGCCAATCCCTTGCGGGCCTCCATTGCTGAACAGCCCTCCCTTTCGATAGAAGATCAAACTTCACCTGCAACTCCTTCCTCCTCACTAAATGTGCCGCTTCAGTGTGCATCAGATATATTCCATTGCCCGCCAACATCTCCCTGATCCACGCTGCCATTCCTAACGCGCCTCGCTAACCACCTTTGTCTTGAATGAAATGACCTCCCCCCTCACTACCGCCTTCCATACGTTCCAAACCACGGACGGCGAGACGTTCCCATTTTGGTTCATTTCCACATACTCCTCAATCACTTTCTCCTCTTAATGCAAAAAATTGGGTCTGCCATCAAACCCACAATGGCAAGTAATTGTTAACAATAAAGAAGAAACCTGAGTTCAATGGAAGGTAGATGGAGTTTGAAACTATGGTTATTTGAATTGCACCCGCGGACGTTCTCGACTTGAGAGTCCTCATTTGATCGCCACAAGGTTAAATTGGCAATGCTCGGTAAGCGAACCCGGATCTAGTGCTTGGGAGACAGCCAACATTCCTGACTGACGGGTGAGTAAGGCTTATTTCTCTCCATGCTTGTTCCCTCTTAGTTTCTAGTATTTATTCAACCATCTACAATCAATTTGCGATATACACTATCCAAAAATCATTCACATTGTCTTAGTTTGGAGATAGCCATGATTTAGAGATGCCGGTGTTGGACTGTGGTGAGCACAGTACGATGTCTGACAACACCAGGTTAACGTCCAACAGGTATGTTTCGAACCACTAGGTTTTCTGCATTCACCATAGCCATTCCCTGGACAAAATCGAAAATTGGAATAGTTGTTCGCATGATTCAGGCTTTTACTTCTCCCCTCCCTAGTCAATAACGCTTGCCCATGGCCTAACTCTTCATCAGCAAGCTGTCTGTACATCTCCGTTCACTAATTAATGGCATATGTTCCATTGTATAATTCTTATCCAGAAAGCGTTGTGAACTTTTCCAATCACTGAATAATAACACATGTTGAACTGTGTCCCGACTTTTCAAATAGAGCGCACTCTGTTGGGAAAAACAACTCGTCTTTTTGCAAAGTGTGGGATACCATTTCGCATCAGACACCATTCGTTCCAAAGAACGTGGTGAAACTTGAACCTGAATGCGAAAAAGAACATACGTAGTCGGCAGGGTTCGAACCTGCGCGGGGAGACCCCAATGGATTTCTAGTCCATCGCCTTAACCACTCGGCCACGACTACACGAGCAAAAAGCTGCTTCGGTGTCATTTGACGCGGAAGGTATTTTTTTATTCGGGAGGAGTAGGCAGAAACACATCATTCAATTCTGAACATTATTGAGTTCACAATAAATATTCTTTCATTCAGAACCTGACGAAATCCAAACCCGAGATGAGCCAATAGCTTTGTTAAGGTTGCTATAGGAAAGCTTTGATAGCACCACTTTGTTGAATTAGGAAATGTCATTTGATTTGATTTAAATTCGCAATTTGCTGTTGGACTCGGTGCATTTTCTTTCTGTATTTGTTGACAGGGCGATAATGCACCGAAAGAAATCACAATACAAACTGGAGTTAGTGCTGCATTCTGAAAATGCAGGAATTATCCTCAGGGTCCAGAAACATATGGGTTAAAGCAAATCCATTAAATTTCAACACACAAAAACAGAAACTTCAGGGAAAACTCAGCCGGTCTGGCATCATCAGTGGAGAGAGAAACGGAGTTAACGTTTCCACTCCGCATCAACTAAAGGGAGGAGTTTACATTTATTATCAAATATAAGTTCGATACTCCCCTCGCTTCAGATCCAAAGTGCCCAAATGGCCCAAAAATATTCTCAACATTCTTCTAAATCCACGAACCAGTTCACATTCAGATGCAGAAATACTCCCTCCCACCTCCCTCGCTGCTGCCTGCCGATGGAAATGACCCGTCAGCAATCCAATGGCTTGCTCACCATACTCATAGCCAATCCCTTGCGGGCCTCCATTGCTGAACCGCCCTCCCTTTCGATAGAAGATCAAACTTCACCTGCAACTCCTTCCTCCTCACTACATGTCCCGCTTCCGTGTGCATCAGATATATTCCACGCCCGCCAACATTTCCCCGATCCACGCTGCCCTTCCTAACGCGCCTCGCTAACCACCTTTGTCTTGAATGATATGACCTCCCCCCTCACTACCGCCTTCCATAACTTCCAAACCACGGACGGCGAGACGTTCCCATTTTGGTTCATTTCCACATACTCCTCAATCACTTTCTCCTCTTAATGCAAAAAATCGGGTCGGCCATCAAACCCACAATGGTAAGTAATTGTTAACAATAAAGAAGAAATCTGAGTGCAATGGAGGGTAGATGGAGTTTGAAACTATGGTTATTTGAACTGCAACCGCGGACGTCTTTACAGTCACAAAGCAAGTTCGCGACTTGAGAGTCCTCATTTGATCGCCACAAGGTTAAATTGGCAATGCTCGGTAAGCGACCCCGGATCTATTGCTTGGGAGACAGCCAACATTCCTGACTGACGGGTGAGTGAGGATTATTTCTCTCCATGCTTGTTCCCCCTTAGTTTCTAGTATTTATTCAACCATCTACAATCAATTTGCGATATACACTATCCAAAAAGCATTCGCATTGTCTTAGTTTGGAGATAGCCATGATTTAGAGATGCCGGTGTTGGACTGTGGTGAGCACAGTACGATGTCTTACAACACCAGGTGAACGTCCAACAGGTATGTTTCGAAACACTAGCTTTTCTGCATTCACCATAGCCAATCCCTGGACAAAATCGAAAATTGGAATTGTTGCTCGTATGATTCAGGCATCTTACTTCTCCCCTCCCTGGTCAACAACGCTTGCCCATGGCCTAAGTCTTCATCAGAAAGCTGAATGTACATCTCCGTTCACTAATTAATAGCATATATTCCATTGTAAAATTCTTATCCAGATAGCGCTGTGTACTTTTCCAATCACTGAATAATAACACATGTTGAACTGTCTCCCGACTTTTCAAATAGAGCGCACTCTGTTGGGAAAAACAACTCGTCTTTTTGCAAAGTGTGGGATACCATTTCGCATCAGTCACCATTCGTTCCAAAGAACATGGTGAAACTTGAACCTGAATGCGAAAAAGAACATACGGAGTCGGCATGGTTCGAATCTGCGCGGGGAGACCGCAATGGATTTCTAGTCCATCGCCTAAACCACTCGGCCACGACTACACGAGCTCAAAAGCTGCTTCGGTGTCATTTGACGCGGAAGGTATTTTTTTATTCGGTAGTAGCAGGCAGACACACATAATACAATTCTCAACATTATTGAGTTCGCAATAAATATTCTTTCATTCAGAACCTGACGAAATCCAAACCCGAGATGAGCCAATAGCTTTGTTAAGGTTGCTATAGGAAAGTTTTGATAGCACCGCTTTGTTGAATTAGGAAATGCCATTTGATTTGATTTAAAATCACAATTTGCTGTTGGACTCTGTGCATTTTCTTTCATTATTTGTTGACAGGGCGATAATGCACCGACAGAAATCAAAATACAAACTGGAGTTAGTGCTGGATTCTGAAAATGCAGGTATTATCCTCAGGGTCCAGAAACATATGTGTTAAAGCAAATCCATTAAATTTCAACACACAAAAACAGAAACTTCAGGGAAAGCTCAGCCGGTCTGGCATCATCAGTGGAGAGAGAAACGGAGTTAACGTTTCCACTCCGCATCAACTAAAGAGAGGATTTTACATTTATTATCAAATATCAGTTCGATACTCCCCTCGCTTCAGATCCAAAATGCCCAAATGTCACAAAAATATTCTGAACATTCTTCTAAATCCACGAACCAGTTCACATTCAGATGCAGAAATACTCCCACCCACCTCCCTCGCTGCTGCCTGCCGATGGAAATGACCCGCCAGCAATCCAATGGCTTTCTCACCATATTCACAGCCAATCCCTTGCGGGCCTCCATTGCTGAAACGCCCTCCCTTTCGATAGAAGATCAAACTTCACCTGCAACTCCTTCCTCCTCACTACATGTCCCGCTTCCGTGTGCATCAGACATATTCCACGCCCGCCAACATTTCCCCGATCCACGCTGCCCTTCCGAACGCGCCTTGCTAACCACCTTTGTCTTGAATGATACGACCTCCCCCCTCACTACCGCCTTCCATAACTTCCAAACCACGGACGGCGAGACGTTCCCATTTTGGTTCATTTCCACATATTCCTCAATCACTTTCTCCTCTTAATGCAAAAAATCGGGTCGGCCATCAAACCCACAATGGCAAGTAATTGTTAACAATAAAGAAGAAACCTGAGTGCAATGGAGGGTAGATGGAGTTTGAAACTATGGTTATTTGAATTGCACCCGCGGACGTCTTTACAGTCACAAAGCAAGTTCGCGACTTGAGAGTCCTCATTTGATCGCCACAAGGCTAAATTGGCAATGCTAGGTAAGCGACCCCGGATCTCGTGCTTGGAAGACAGCCAACATTCCTGACTGACGGGTGAGTGAGGATTATTTCTCTCCATGCTGGTCTTGACTTGATCCCTCTCAGTTTCTAGTATTTATTCAACCATCTACAATCAATTTGCGATATATACTATCCAAAAAGCATTCGCATTGTCTTAGTTTGGAGATAGCCATGATTTAGAGATGCCGGTGTTGGACTGTGGTGAGCACAGTACGATGTCTTACAACACCAGGTCAACGTCCAACAGGTTTGTTTCGAAACACTAGCTTTTCTGCATTCACCATCGCCAATCCCTGGACAAAATTGAAAATTGGAATTGTTGCTCGCATGATTCAGGCTTTTACTTCTCCCCTGCCTAGTCAATAACGCTTGCCCATGGCCTAACTCTTCATCAGCAAGCTGTCTGTACATCTCCGTTCACTAATTAATGGCATATGTTCCATTGTATAATTCTTATCCAGAAAGCGTTGTGAACTTTTCCAATCACTGAATAATAACACATGTCGAACTGTGTCCCGACTTTTCAAATAGAGCGCACTCTGTTGGGAAAAACAACTCGTCTTTTTGCAAAGTGTGGGATACCATTTCGCATCAGACACCATTCGTTCCAAAGAACGTGGTGAAACTTGAACCTGAATGAGAAAAAGGACATACGTAGTCGGCAGGGTTCGAACCTGCGCGTGGAAACCCCAATGGATTTCTAGTCCATTGCCTTAACCACTCGGCCACGACTACACGAGATCCGATGCTGTTCGGTGATTTGACGCGGAAGGTATTTTTTTATTCGGCAGGAGCAGGCAGACACACAGAATACAATTCTCAACATTATTGAGTTCGCAATAAATATTCTTTCATTCAGAACCTGACGAAATCCAAACCCGATATGAGCCAATAGCTTTGTTAAGGTTGCTATAGGAAAGTTTTGATAGCACCGCTTTGTTGAATTAGGAAATGCCATTTGATTTGATTTAAAATCGCAATTTGCTGTTGGACTCTGTGCATTATCTTTCATTATTTGTTGACAGGGCGATAATGCACCGACAGAAATCAAAATACAAACTGGAGTTAGTGCTGGATTCTGAAAATGCAGGTATTATCCTCAGGGTCCAGAAACATATGTGTTAAAGCAAATCCATTAAATTTCAACACACAAAAACAGAAACTTCAGGGAAAACTCAACCGGTCTGGCATCATCAGTGGAGAGAGAAACGGAGTTAACGTTTCCACTCCGCATCAACTAAAGAGAGGATTTTACATTTATTATCAAATATCAGTTCGATACTCCCCTCGGTTCAGATCCAAAATGCCCAAATGTCACAAAAATATTCTGAACATTCTTCTAAATCAACGAACCAGTTCACATTCAGATGCAGAAATACTCCCTCCCACCTCCCTCGCTGCTGCCTGCCGATGGAAATGACCCGCCAGCAATCCAATGGCTTTCTCACCATATTCATAGCCAATCCCTTGCGGGCCTCCATTGCTGAACCGCCCTCCCTTTCGATAGAAGATCAAACTTCACCGGCAACTCCTTCCCCCTCACTACATGTCCCGCTTCCGTGTGCATCAGATATATTCCACGCCCGCCAACATTTCCCCGATCCACGCTGCCCTTCCGAACGCGCCTTGCTAACCACCTTTGTCTTGAATGATACGACCTCCCCCCTCACTACCGCCTTCCATAACTTCCAAACCACGGACGTAGAGACGTTCCCATTTTGGTTCATTTCCACATACTCCTCAATCACTTTCTCCTCTTAATGCAAAAAATCGGGTCGGCCATCAAACCCACAATGGCAAGTAATTGTTAACAATAAAGAAGAAACTTGAGTGCAATGGAGGGTAGATGGAGTTTGAAACTATGGTTATTTGAATTGCACCCGCGGACGTCTTTACAGTCACAAAGCAAGTTCGCGACTTGAGAGTCCTCATTTGATCGCCACAAGGCTAAATTGGCAATGCTAGGTAAGCGACCCCGGATCTAGTGCTTGGGAGACAGCCAACATTCCTGACTGACGGGTGAGTGAGGATTATTTCTCTCCATGCTGGTCTTGACTTGATCCCTCTCAGTTTCTAGTATTTATTCAACCATCTACAATCAATTTGCGATATATACTATCCAAAAAGCATTCGCATTGTCTTAGTTTGGAGATAGCCATGATTTAGAGATGCCGGTGTTGGACTGTGGTGAGCACAGTACGATGTCTTACAACACCAGGTCAACGTCCAACAGGTTTGTTTCGAAACACTAGCTTTTCTGCATTCACCATCGCCAATCCCTGGACAAAATTGAAAATTGGAATTGTTGCTCGCATGATTCAGGCTTTTACTTCTCCCCTGCCTAGTCAATAACGCTTGCCTATGGCCTAACTCTTCATCAGCAAGCTGTCTGTACATCTCCGTTCACTAATTAATGGCATATGTTCCATTGTATAATTCTTATCCAGAAAGCGTTGTGAACTTTTCCAATCACTGAATAATAACACATGTCGAACTGTGTCCCGCCTTTTCAAATAGAGCGCACTCTGTTGGGAAAAACAACTGGTCTTTTTGCAAAGTGTGGGATACCATTTCGCATCAGACACCATTCGTTCCAAAGAACGTGGTGAAACTTGAACCTGAATGAGAAAAAGAACATACGTAGTCGGCAGGGTTCGAACCTGCGCGTGGAAACCCCAAAGGATTTCTAGTCCATTGCCTTAACCACTCGGCCACGACTACACGAGATCCGATGCTGTTCGGTGATTTGACGCGGAAGGTATTTTTTTATTCGGTAGGAGCAGGCAGACACACATAATACAATTCTCAACATTATTGAGTTCGCAATAAATATTCTTTCATTCAGAACCTGACGAAATCCAAACCCGAGATGAGCCAATAGCTTTGTTAAGGTTGCTATAGGAAAGTTTTGATAGCACCGCTTTGTTGAATTAGGAAATGCCATTTGATTTGATTTAAAATCGCAATTTGCTGTTGGACACTGTGCATTATCTTTCATTATTTGTTGACAGGACGATAATGCACCGACAGAAATCAAAATACAAACTGGAGTTAGTGCTGGATTCTGAAAATGCAGGTATTATCCCCAGGGTCCAGAAACATATGTGTTAAAGCAAATCCATTAAATTTCAACACACAAAAACAGAAACTTCAGGGAAAACTCAACCGGTCTGGCATCATCAGTGGAGAGAGAAACGGAGTTAACGTTTCCACTCCGCATCAACTAAAGAGAGGATTTTACATTTATTATCAAATATCAGTTCGATACTCCCCTCGGTTCAGATCCAAAATGCCCAAATGTCACAAAAATATTCTGAACATTCTTCTAAATCAACGAACCAGTTCACATTCAGATGCAGAAATACTCCCTCCCACCTCCCTCGCTGCTGCCTGCCGATGGAAATGACCCGCCAGCAATCCAATGGCTTTCTCACCATATTCATAGCCAATCCCTTGCGGGCCTCCATTGCTGAACCGCCCTCCCTTTCGATAGAAGATCAAACTTCACCGGCAACTCCTTCCCCCTCACTACATGTCCCGCTTCCGTGTGCATCAGATATATTCCACGCCCGCCAACATTTCCCCGATCCACGCTGCCCTTCCGAACGCGCCTTGCGAACCACCTTTGTCTTGAATGATATGACCTCCCCCCTCACTACCGCCTTCCATAACTTCCAAACCACGGACTGCGAGACGTTCCCATTTTGGTTCATTTCCACATACTCCTCAATCACTTTCTCCTCTTAATGCAAAAAATCGGGTCGGCCATCAAGCCCACAATGGCAAGTAATTGTTAACAATAAAGAAGAAACCTGAGTGCAATGGAGGGTAGATGGAGTTTGAAACTATGGTTATTTGAATTGCACCCGCGGACGTCTTTACAGTCACAAAGCAAGTTCGCGACTTGAGAATCCTCATTTGATCGCCACAAGGCTAAATTGGCAATGCTAGTTAAGCGACCCCGGATCTAGTGCTTGGGAGACAGCCAACGTTCCTGACTGACGGGTGAGTGAGGATTATTTCTCTCCATGCTGGTCTTGACTTGATCCCTCTCAGTTTCTAGTATTTATTCAACCATCTACAATCAATTTGCGATGTATACTATCCAAAAAGCATTCGCATTGTCTTAGTTTGGAGATAGCCATGATTTAGAGATGCCGGTGTTGGACTGTGGTGAGCACAGTACGATGTCTTACAACACCAGGTCAACGTCCAACAGGTTTGTTTCGAAACACTAATTTTTCTGCATTCACCATCGCCAATCCCTGGACAAAATTGAAAATTGGAATTGTTGCTCGCATGATTCAGGCTTTTACTTCTCCCCTGCCTAGTCAATAACGCTTGCCCATGGCCTAACTCTTCATCAGCAAGCTGTCTGTACATCTCCGTTCACTAATTAATGGCATATGTTCCATTGTATAATTCTTATCCAGAAAGCGTTGTGAACTTTTCCAATCACTGAATAATAACACATGTCGAACTGTGTCCCGCCTTTTCAAATAGAGCGCACTCTGTTGGGAAAAACAACTGGTCTTTTTGCAAAGTGTGGGATACCATTTCGCATCAGACACCATTCGTTCCAAAGAACGTGGTGAAACTTGAACCTGAATGAGAAAAAGAACATACGTAGTCGGCAGGGTTCGAACCTGCGCGTGGAAACCCCAATGGATTTCTAGTCCATTGCCTTAACCACTCGGCCACGACTACACGAGATCCGATGCTGTTCGGTGATTTGACGCGGAAGGTATTTTTTTATTCGGTAGGAGTAGGTAGAAACACATCATTCAATTCTGAACATTATTGAGTTCACAATAAATATTCTTTCATTCAGAACCTGACGAAATCCAAACCCGAGATGAGCCAATAGCTTTGTTAAGGTTGCTATAGGAAAGCTTTGATAGCACCACTTTGTTGAATTAGGAAATGTCATTTGATTTGATTTAAATTCGCAATTTGCTGTTGGACTCGGTGCATTTTCTTTCTGTATTTGTTGACAGGGCGATAATGCACCGAAAGAAATCACAATACAAACTGGAGTTAGTGCTGGATTCTGAAAATGCAGGAATTATCCTCAGGGTCCAGAAACATATGGGTTAAAGCAAATCCATTAAATTTCAACACACAAAAACAGAAACTTCAGGGAAAACTCAGCCGGTCTGGCATCATCAGTGGAGAGAGAAACGGAGTTAACGTTTCCACTCCGCATCAACTAAAGGGAGGAGTTTACATTTATTATCAAATATAAGTTCGATACTCCCCTCGCTTCAGATCCAAAGTGCCCAAATGCCACAAAAATATTCTCAACATTCTTCTAAATACACGAACCAGTTCACATTCAGATGCAGAAATACTCCCTCCCACCTCCCTCGCTGCTGCCTGCCGATGGAAATGACCCGTCAGCAATCCAATGGCTTGCTCACCATACTCATAGCCAATCCCTTGCGGGCCTCCATTGCTGAACCGCCCTCCCTTTCGATAGAAGATCAAACTTCACCTGCAACTCCTTCCTCCTCACTACATGTCCCGCTTCCGTGTGCATCAGATATATTCCACGCCCGCCAACATTTCCCCGATCCACGCTGCCCTTCCTAACGCGCCTCGCTAACCACCTTTGTCTTGAATGATATGACCTCCCCCCTCACTACCGCCTTCCATAACTTCCAAACCACGGACGGCGAGACGTTCCCATTTTGGTTCATTTCCACATACTCCTCAATCACTTTCTCCTCTTAATGCAAAAAATCGGGTCGGCCATCAAACCCACAATGGCAAGTAATTGTTAACAATAAAGAAGAAACCTGAGTGCAATGGAGGGTAGATGGAGTTTGAAACTATGGTTATTTGAACTGCAACCGCGGACGTCTTTACAGTCACAAAGCAAGTTCGCGACTTGAGAGTCCTCATTTGATCGCCACAAGGTTAAATTGGCAATGCTCGGTAAGCGACCCCGGATCTAGTGCTTGGGAGACAGCCAACATTCCTGACTGACGGGTGAGTGAGGATTATTTCTCTCCATGCTTGTTCCCTCTTAGTTTCTAGTATTTATTCAACCATCTACAATCAATTTGCGATAGACACTATCCAAAAAGCATTCGCATTGTCTTAGTTTGGAGATAGCCATGATTTAGAGATGCCGGTGTTGGACTGTGGTGAGCACAGTACGATGTCTTACAACACCAGGTGAACGTCCAGCAGGTATGTTTCGAAACACTAGCTTTTCTGCATTCACCATAGCCAATCCCTGGACAAAATCGAAAATTGGAATTGTTGCTCGCATGATTCAGGCATCTTACTTCTCCCCTCCCTGGTCAACAGCGCTTGCCCGTGGCCTAAGTCTTCATCAGAAAGCTGAATGTACATCTCCGTTCACTAATTAATGGCATATGTTCCATTCTTTAATTCTTATCCAGAAAGCGTTGTGAACTTTTCCAATCACTGAATAATAACACATGTCGAACTGTGTCCCGACTTTTCAAATAGAGCGCACTCTGTTGTGAAAAACAACTCGTCTTTTTGCAAAGTGTGGGATACCATTTCGCATCAGACACCATTCGTTCCAAAGAACGTGGTGAAACTTGAACCTGAATGAGAAAAAGAACATACGTAGTCGGCAGGGTTCGAACCTGCGCGTGGAAACCCCAATGGATTTCTAGTCCATCGCCTTAACCACTCGGCCACGACTACAAGAGAGCAGATGCTGTTCGGTGATTTGACGCGGAAGGTATGTTTTTATTCGGTAGTAGCAGGCAGACACACATAATACAATTCTCAACATTATTGAGTTCGCAATAAATATTCTTTCATTCAGAACCTGACGAAATCCAAACCCGAGATGAGCCAATAGCTTTGTTAAGGTTGCTATAGGAAAGTTTTGATAGCACCGCTTTGTTGAATTAGGAAATGCCATTTGATTTGATTTAAAATCGCAATTTGCTGTTGGACTCTGTGCATTTTCTTTCATTATTTGTTGACAGGGCGATAATGCACCGACAGAAATCAAAATACAAACTGGAGTTAGTGCTGTATTCTGAAAATGCAGGTCTTATCCTCAGGGTCCAGAAACATATGTGTTCAAGCAAATCCATTAAATTTCAACACACAAAAACAGAAACTTCAGGGAAAACTCAGCCTGTCTGGCATCATCAGTGGAGAGAGAAACGGAGTTAACGTTTCCACTCCGCATCAACTAAAGAGAGGATTTTACATTTATTATCAAATATCAGTTCGATACTCCCCTCGCTTCAGATCAAAAATGCCCAAATGTCACAAAAATATTCTGAACATTCTTCTAAATCCACGAACCAGTTCACATTCAGATGCAGAAATACTCCCTCCCACCTCCCTCGCTGCTGCCTGCCGATGGAAATGACCCGCCAGCAATCCAATGGCTTTCTCACCATATTCACAGCCAATCCCTTGCGGGCCTCCATTGCTGAACCGCCCTCCCTTTCGATAGAAGATCAAACTTCACCTGCAACTCCTTCCTCCTCACTACATGTCCCGCTTCCGTGTGCATCAGATATATTCCACGCCCGCCAACATTTCCCCGATCCACGCTGCCCTTCCGAACGCGCCTTGCTAACCACCTTTGTCTTGAATGATATGACCTCCCCCCTCACTACCGCCTTCCATAACTTCCAAACCACGGACGGCGAGACGTTCCCATTTTGGTTCATTTCCACATACTCCTCAATCACTTTCTCCTCTTAATGCAAAAAATCTGGTCGGCCATCAAACCCACAATGACAAGTAATTGTTAACAATAAAGAAGAAACCTGAGTGCAATGGAGGGTAGATGGAGTTTGAAACTATGGTTATTTGAATTGCACCCGCGGACGTCTTTACAGTCACAAAGCAAGTTCGCGACTTGAGAGTCCTCATTTGATCGCCACAAGGCTAAATTGGCAATGCTAGGTAAGCGACCCCGGATCTAGTGCTTGGGAGACAGCCAACATTCCTGACTGACGGGTGAGTGAGGATTATTTCTCTCCATGCTGGTCTTGACTTGATCCCTCTTAGTTTCTAGTATTTATTCAACCATCTACAATCAATTTGCGATATACACTATCCAAAAAGCATTCACATTGTCTTAGTTTGGAGATAGCCATGATTTAGAGATGCCGGTGTTGGACTGTGGTGAGCACAGTACGATGTCTTACAACACCAGGTCAACGTCCAACAGGTTTGTTTCGAAACACTAGCTTTTCTGCATTCACCATAGCCAATCCCTGGACAAAATTGAAAATTGGAATTGTTGCTCGCATGATTCAGGCTTTTACTTCTCCCCTCCCTAGTCAATAACGCTTGCCCACGGCCTAACTCTTCATCAGCAAGCTGTCTGTACATCTCCGTTCACTAATTAATGGCATATGTTCCATTCTTTAATTCTTATCCAGAAAGCGTTGTGAACTTTTCCAATCACTGAATAATAACACATGTCGAACTGTGTCCCGACTTTTCAAATAGAGCGCACTCTGTTGGGAAAAACAACTCGTCTTTTTGCAAAGTGTGGGATACCATTTCGCATCAGACACCATTCGTTCCAAAGAACGTGGTGAAACTTGAACCTGAATGAGAAAAAGAACATACGTAGTCGGCAGGGTTCGAACCTGCGCGTGGAAACCACAATGGATTTCTAGTCCATCGCCTTAACCACTCGGCCACGACTACAAGAGAGCAGATGCTGTTCGGTGATTTGACGCGGGAGGTATTTTTTTATTCGGTAGTAGCAGGCAGACACACATAATACAATTCTCAACATTATTGAGTTCGCAATAAATATTCTTTCATTCAGAACCTGACGAAATCCAAACCCGAGATGAGCCAATAGCTTTGTTAAGGTTGCTATAGGAAAGTTTTGATAGCACCGCTTTGTTGAATTAGGAAATGCCATTTGATTTGATTTAAAATCGCAATTTGCTGTTGGACTCTGTGCATTTTCTTTCATTATTTGTTGACAGGGCGATAATGCACCGACAGAAATCAAAATACAAACTGGAGTTAGTGCTGGATTCTGAAAATGCAGGTCTTATCCTCAGGGTCCAGAAACATATGTGTTCAAGCAAATCCATTAAATTTCAACACACAAAAACAGAAACTTCAGGGAAAACTCAGCCGGTCTGGCATCATCAGTGGAGAGAGAAACGGAGTTAACGTTTCCACTCCGCATCAACTAAAGAGAGGATTTTACATTTATTATCAAATATCAGTTCGATACTCCCCTCGCTTCAGATCAAAAATGCCCAAATGTCACAAAAATATTCTGAACATTCTTCTAAATCCACGAACCAGTTCACATTCAGATGCAGAAATACTCCCTCCCACCTCCCTCGCTGCTGCCTGCCGATGGAAATGACCCGCCAGCAATCCAATGGCTTTCTCACCATATTCACAGCCAATCCCTTGCGGGCCTCCATTGCTGAACCGCCCTCCCTTTCGATAGAAGATCAAACTTCACCTGCAACTCCTTCCTCCTCACTACATGTCCCGCTTCCGTGTGCATCAGATATATTCCACGCCCGCCAACATTTCCCCGATCCACGCTGCCCTTCCGAACGCGCCTTGCTAACCACCTTTGTCTTGAATGATATGACCTCCCCCCTCACTACCGCCTTCCATAACTTCCAAACCACGGACGGCGAGACGTTCCCATTTTGGTTCATTTCCACATACTCCTCAATCACTTTCTCCTCTTAATGCAAAAAATCTGGTCGGCCATCAAACCCACAATGACAAGTAATTGTTAACAATAAAGAAGAAACCTGAGTGCAATGGAGGGTAGATGGAGTTTGAAACTATGGTTATTTGAATTGCACCCGCGGACGTCTTTACAGTCACAAAGCAAGTTCGCGACTTGAGAGTCCTCATTTGATCGCCACAAGGCTAAATTGGCAATGCTAGGTAAGCGACCCCGGATCTAGTGCTTGGGAGACAGCCAACATTCCTGACTGACGGGTGAGTGAGGATTATTTCTCTCCATGCTGGTCTTGACTTGATCCCTCTTAGTTTCTAGTATTTATTCAACCATCTACAATCAATTTGCGATATACACTATCCAAAAAGCATTCACATTGTCTTAGTTTGGAGATAGCCATGATTTAGAGATGCCGGTGTTGGACTGTGGTGAGCACAGTACGATGTCTGACAACACCAGGTCAACGTCCAACAGTTTTGTTTCGAAACACTAGCTTTTCTGCATTCACCATAGCCAATCCCTGGACAAAATTGAAAATTGGAATTGTTGCTCGCATGATTCAGGCTTTTACTTCTCCCCTCCCTAGTCAATAACGCTTGCCCACGGCCTAACTCTTCATCAGCAAGCTGTCTGTACATCTCCGTTCACTAATTAATGGCATATGTTCCATTCTTTAATTCTTATCCAGAAAGCGTTGTGAACTTTTCCAATCACTGAATAATAACACATGTCGAACTGTGTCCCGACTTTTCAAATAGAGCGCACTCTGTTGGGAAAAACAACTCGTCTTTTTGCAAAGTGTGGGATACCATTTCGCATCAGACACCATTCGTTCCAAAGAACGTGGTGAAACTTGAACCTGAATGAGAAAAAGAACATACGTAGTCGGCAGGGTTCGAACCTGCGCGTGGAAACCACAATGGATTTCTAGTCCATCGCCTTAACCACTCGGCCACGACTACAAGAGAGCAGATGCTGTTCGGTGATTTGACGCGGGAGGTATTTTTTTATTCGGTAGTAGCAGGCAGACACACATAATACAATTCTCAACATTATTGAGTTCGCAATAAATATTCTTTCATTCAGAACCTGACGAAATCCAAACCCGAGATGAGCCAATAGCTTTGTTAAGGTTGCTATAGGAAAGTTTTGATAGCACCGCTTTGTTGAATTAGGAAATGCCATTTGATTTGATTTAAAATCGCAATTTGCTGTTGGACTCTGTGCATTTTCTTTCATTATTTGTTGACAGGGCGATAATGCACCGACAGAAATCAAAATACAAACTGGAGTTAGTGCTGGATTCTGAAAATGCAGGTCTTATCCTCAGGGTCCAGAAACATATGTGTTCAAGCAAATCCATTAAATTTCAACACACAAAAACAGAAACTTCAGGGAAAACTCAGCCGGTCTGGCATCATCAGTGGAGAGAGAAACGGAGTTAACGTTTCCACTCCGCATCAACTAAAGAGAGGATTTTACATTTATTATCAAATATCAGTTCGATACTCCCCTCGCTTCAGATCAAAAATGCCCAAATGTCACAAAAATATTCTGAACATTCTTCTAAATCCACGAACCAGTTCACATTCAGATGCAGAAATACTCCCTCCCACCTCCCTCGCTGCTGCCTGCCGATGGAAATGACCCGCCAGCAATCCAATGGCTTTCTCACCATATTCACAGCCAATCCCTTGCGGGCCTCCATTGCTGAACCGCCCTCCCTTTCGATAGAAGATCAAACTTCACCTGCAACTCCTTCCTCCTCACTACATGTCCCGCTTCCGTGTGCATCAGATATATTCCACGCCCGCCAACATTTCCCCGATCCACGCTGCCCTTCCGAACGCGCCTTGCTAACCACCTTTGTCTTGAATGATATGACCTCCCCCCTCACTACCGCCTTCCATAACTTCCAAACCACGGACGGCGAGACGTTCCCATTTTGGTTCATTTCCACATACTCCTCAATCACTTTCTCCTCTTAATGCAAAAAATCTGGTCGGCCATCAAACCCACAATGACAAGTAATTGTTAACAATAAAGAAGAAACCTGAGTGCAATGGAGGGTAGATGGAGTTTGAAACTATGGTTATTTGAATTGCACCCGCGGACGTCTTTACAGTCACAAAGCAAGTTCGCGACTTGAGAGTCCTCATTTGATCGCCACAAGGCTAAATTGGCAATGCTAGGTAAGCGACCCCGGATCTAGTGCTTGGGAGACAGCCAACATTCCTGACTGACGGGTGAGTGAGGATTATTTCTCTCCATGCTGGTCTTGACTTGATCCCTCTTAGTTTCTAGTATTTATTCAACCATCTACAATCAATTTGCGATATACACTATCCAAAAAGCATTCACATTGTCTTAGTTTGGAGATAGCCATGATTTAGAGATGCCGGTGTTGGACTGTGGTGAGCACAGTACGATGTCTGACAACACCAGGTCAACGTCCAACAGTTTTGTTTCGAAACACTAGCTTTTCTGCATTCACCATAGCCAATCCCTGGACAAAATTGAAAATTGGAATTGTTGCTCGCATGATTCAGGCTTTTACTTCTCCCCTCCCTAGTCAATAACGCTTGCCCACGGCCTAACTCTTCATCAGCAAGCTGTCTGTACATCTCCGTTCACTAATTAATGGCATATGTTCCATTCTTTAATTCTTATCCAGAAAGCGTTGTGAACTTTTCCAATCACTGAATAATAACACATGTCGAACTGTGTCCCGACTTTTCAAATAGAGCGCACTCTGTTGGGAAAAACAACTCGTCTTTTTGCAAAGTGTGGGATACCATTTCGCATCAGACACCATTCGTTCCAAAGAACGTGGTGAAACTTGAACCTGAATGAGAAAAAGAACATACGTAGTCGGCAGGGTTCGAACCTGCGCGTGGAAACCACAATGGATTTCTAGTCCATCGCCTTAACCACTCGGCCACGACTACACGAGATTCGATGCTGTTCGGTGATTTGACGCGGGAGGTATTTTTTTATTCGGTAGTAGCAGGCAGACACACATAATACAATTCTCAACATTATTGAGTTCGCAATAAATATTCTTTCATTCAGAACCTGACGAAATCCAAACCCGAGATGAGCCAATAGCTTTGTTAAGGTTGCTATAGGAAAGTTTTGATAGCACCGCTTTGTTGAATTAGGAAATGCCATTTGATTTGATTTAAAATCGCAATTTGCTGTTGGACTCTGTGCATTTTCTTTCATTATTTGTTGACAGGGCGATAATGCACCGACAGAAATCAAAATACAAACTGGAGTTAGTGGGTGATTCTGAAAATGCAGGTCTTATCCTCAGGGTCCAGAAACATATGTGTTCAAGCAAATCCATTAAATTTCAACACACAAAAACAGAAACTTCAGGGAAAACTCAGCCGGTCTGGCATCATCAGTGGAGAGAGAAACGGAGTTAACGTTTCCACTCCGCATCAACTAAAGAGAGGATTTTACATTTATTATCAAATATCAGTTCGATACTCCCCTCGCTTCAGATCAAAAATGCCCAAATGTCACAAAAATATTCTGAACATTCTTCTAAATCCACGAACCAGTTCACATTCAGATGTAGAAATACTCCCTCCCACCTCCTTCGCTGCTGCCTGCCGATGGAAATGACCCGCCAGCAATCCAATGGCTTTCTCACCATATTCACAGCCAATCCCTTGCGGGCCTCCATTGCTGAACCGCCCTCCCTTTCGATAGAAGATCAAACTTCACCTGCAACTCCTTCCTCCTCACTACATGTCCCGCTTCCGTGTGCATCAGATATATTCCACGCCCGCCAACATTTCCCCGATCCACGCTGCCCTTCCGAACGCGCCTTGCTAACCACCTTTGTCTTGAATGATATGACCTCCCCCCTCACTACCGCCTTCCATAACTTCCAAACCACGGACGGCGAGACGTTCCCATTTTGGTTCATTTCCACATACTCCTCAATCACTTTTTCCTCTTAATGCAAAAAATCTGGTCGGCCATCAAACCCACAATGACAAGTAATTGTTAACAATAAAGAAGAAACCTGAGTGCAATGGAGGGTAGATGGAGTTTGAAACTATGGTTATTTGAATTGCACCCGCGGACGTCTTTACAGTCACAAAGCAAGTTCGCGACTTGAGAGTCCTCATTTGATCGCCACAAGGCTAAATTGGCAATGCTAGGTAAGCGACCCCGGATCTAGTGCTTGGGAGACAGCCAACATTCCTGACTGACGGGTGAGTGAGGATTATTTCTCTCCATGCTGGTCTTGACTTGATCCCTCTTAGTTTCTAGTATTTATTCAACCATCTACAATCAATTTGCGATATACACTATCCAAAAAGCATTCACATTGTCTTAGTTTGGAGATAGCCATGATTTAGAGATGCCGGTGTTGGACTGTGGTGAGCACAGTACGATGTCTTACAACACCAGGTCAACGTCCAACAGGTTTGTTTCGAAACACTAGCTTTTCTGCATTCACCATAGCCAATCCCTGGACAAAATTGAAAATTGGAATTGTTGCTCGCATGATTCAGGCTTTTACTTCTCCCCTGCCTAGTCAATAACGCTTGCCCATGGCCTAACTCTTCATCAGCAAGCTGTCTGTACATCTCCGTTCACTAATTAATGGCATATGTTCCATTCTTTAATTCTTATCCAGAAAGCGTTGTGAACTTTTCCAATCACTGAATAATAACACATGTCGAACTGTGTCCCGACTTTTCAAATAGAGCGCACTCTGTTGGGAAAAACAACTCGTCTTTTTGCAAAGTGTGGGATACCATTTCGCATCAGACACCATTCGTTCCAAAGAACGTGGTGAAACTTGAACCTGAATGAGAAGAAGAACATACGTAGTCGGCAGGGTTCGAACCTGCGCGTGGAAACCCCAATGGATTTCTAGTCCATCGCCTTAACCACTCGGCCACGACTACACGAGAGCAGATGCTGTTCGGTGATTTGACGCGGAAGGTATTTTTTTATTCGGTAGTAGCAGGCAGACACACATAATACAATTCTCAACATTATTGAGTTCGCAATAAATATTCTTTCATTCAGAACCTGACGAAATCCAAACCCGAGATGAGCCAATAGCTTTGTTAAGGTTGCTATAGGAAAGTTTTGATAGCACCGCTTTGTTGAATTAGGAAATGCCTTTGATTTGATTTAAAATCGCAATTTGCTGTTGGACTCTGTGCATTTTCTTTCATTATTTGTTGACAGGGCGATAATGCACCGACAGAAATCAAAATACAAACTGGAGTTAGTGCTGGATTCTGAAAATGCAGGTCTTATCCTCAGGGTCCAGAAACATATGTGTTCAAGCAAATCCATTAAATTTCAACACACAAAAACAGAAACTTCAGGGAAAACTCAGCCGGTCTGGCATCATCAGTGGAGAGAGAAACGGAGTTAACGTTTCCACTCCGCATCAACTAAAGAGAGGATTTTACATTTATTATCAAATATCAGTTCGATACTCCCCTCGCTTCAGATCCAAAATGCCCAAATGTCACAAAAATATTCTGAACATTCTTCTAAATCCACGAACCAGTTCACATTCAGATGCAGAAATACTCCCTCCCACCTCCCTCGCTGCTGCCTGCCGATGGAAATGACCCGCCAGCAATCCAATGGCTTTCTCACCATATTCACAGCCAATCCCTTGCGGGCCTCCATTGCTGAACCGCCCTCCCTTTCGATAGAAGATCAAACTTCACCTGCAACTCCTTCCTCCTCACTACATGTCCCGCTTCCGTGTGCATCAGATATATTCCACGCCCGCCAACATTTCCCCGATCCACGCTGCCCTTCCGAACGCGCCTTGCTAACCACCTTTGTCTTGAATGATATGACCTCCCCCCTCACTACCGCCTTCCATAACTTCCAAACCACGGACGGCGAGACGTTCCCATTTTGGTTCATTTCCACATACTCCTCAATCACTTTCTCCTCTTAATGCAAAAAATCTGGTCGGCCATCAAACCCACAATGACAAGTAATTGTTAACAATAAAGAAGAAACCTGAGTGCAATGGAGGGTAGATGGAGTTTGAAACTATGGTTATTTGAATTGCACCCGCGGACGTCTTTACAGTCACAAAGCAAGTTCGCGACTTGAGAGTCCACATTTGATCGCCACAAGGCTAAATTGGCAATGCTAGGTAAGCGACCCCGGATCTAGTGCTTGGGAGACAGCCAACATTCCTGACTGACGGGTGAGTGAGGATTATTTCTCTCCATGCTGGTCTTGACCTGATCCCTGTTAGTTTCTAGTATTTATTCAACCATCTACAATCAATTTGCGATATACACTATCCAAAAAGCATTCACATTGTCTTAGTTTGGAGATAGCCATGATTTAGAGATGCCGGTGTTGGACTGTGGTGAGCACAGTATGATGTCTTACAACACCAGGTCAACGTCCAACAGGTTTGTTTCGAAACACTAGCTTTTCTGCATTCACCATAGCCAATCCCTGGACAAAATTGAAAATTGGAATTGTTGCTCGCATGATTCAGGCTTTTACTTCTCCCCTCCCTAGTCAATAACGCTTGCCCATGGCCTAACTCTTCATCAGCAAGCTGTCTGTACATCTCCGTTCACTAATTAATGGCATATGTTCCATTCTTTAATTCTTATCCAGAAAGCGTTGTGAACTTTTCCAATCACTGAATAATAACACATGTCGAACTGTGTCCCGACTTTTCAAATAGAGCGCACTCTGTTGGGAAAAACAACTCGTCTTTTTGCAAAGTGTGGGATACCATTTCGCATCAGACACCATTCGTTCCAAAAAACATGGTGACACTTGAACCTGAATGCGAAAAAGAGCATACGTAGTCGGCAGGGTTCGAACCTGTGCGGGGAGACCCCAATGGATTTCTAGTCCATCGCCTTAACCACTCGGCCACGACTACATGAGCGCAAAAGCTGCTTCGGTGATTTGACGCGGAAGGTATTTTTTTATTCGTTCGGAGCAGGCAGACACACATAATACAATTCTGAACATTATTGTGTTCATAATAAGTATTCTTTCATTCAGAACCTTGACGAAATCCAAACCCGAGATGAGCCAATAGCTTTGTTAAGGTTGCTATAGGAAAGTTTTGATAGTACCTCTTTGTTGAATTAGGAAATGCCATTTGATTTGATTTAAATTCGCAATTTGCTGTTGGACTCTGTGCATTTTCTTTCTGTATTTGTTGACAGTGCGATAATGCACCGACAGAAATCACAGTACAAACTGGAGTTAGTGCTGGATTCTGAAAATGCAGGAATTATCCTCAGGGTCCAGAAACATATGGGTTGAAGCAAATCCATTAAATTTCAACACACAAAAACAGAAACTTCAGGGAAAACTCAGCCGGTCTGGCATCATCAGTGGAGAGAGAAACGGAGTTAACGTTTCCACTCCGCATCAACTAAAGAGAGGATTTTACATTTATTATCAAATATCAGTTCGATACTCCCCTCGCTTCGGATTCAAAATGCCCAAATGTCACAAAAATATTCTGAACATTCTTCTAAATCCACGAACCAGTTCACATTCAGATGCAGAAATACTCCCTCCCACCTCCCTCGCTGCTGCCTGCCGATGGAAATGACCCGTCAGCAATCCAATGGCTTGCTCACCATACTCACAGACAATCCCTTGCGGGCCTCCATTGCTGAACCGCCCTCCCTTTCGATAGAAGATCAAACTTCACCTGCAACTCCTTCCTCCTCACTACATGTCCCGCTTCCGTGTGCATCAGATATATTCCATCGCCCGCCAACATTTCCTCGATCCACGCTGCCCTTCCTAACGCGCCTCGCTACCTACCTTTGTCTTGAATGAAATGACCTCCCCCCTCACTACCGCCTTCCATACCTTCCAAACCACGGACGGCGAGACGTTCCCATTTTGGTTCATTTCCACATACTCCTCAATCACTTTCTCCTCTTAATGCAAAAAACGGGTCTGCCATCAAACCCACAATGGCAAGTAATTGTTAACAATAAAGAAGAAACCTGAGTGCAATGGAGGGTAGATGGAGTTTGAAACTATGGTTATTTGAATTGCAACCGCGGACGTCTTTACAGTCACAAAGCAAGTTCGCGACTTGAGAGTCCTCATTTGATCGCCACAAGGTTAAATTGGCAATGCTCGGTAAGCGACCCCGGATCTAGTGCTTGGGAGACAGCCAACATTCCTGACTGACGGGTGAGTGAGGATTATTTCTCTCCATGCTGGTCTTGACTTGTTCCCTCTTAGTTTCTAGTATTTATTCAACCATCTACAATCAATTTGCGATATACACTATCCAAAAAGCATTCGCATTGTCTTAGTTTGGAGATAGCCATGATTTAGAGATGCCGGTGTTGGACTGTGGTGAGCACAGTACGATGTCTTACAACACCAGGTTAACGTCCAACAGGTATGTTTCGAAACACTAGCATTTCTGCATTCACCATAGCCAATCCCTGGACAAAATCGAAAATTGGAATTGTTGCTCGCATGATTCAGGCATTTTACTTCTCCCCTCCCTGGTCAACAACGCTTGCCTATGGCCTAAGTCTTCATCAGAAAGCTGAATGTACATCTCCGTTCACTAATTAATAGCATATGTTCCATTGTAAAATTCTTATCCAGATAGCGCTGTGTACTTTTCCAATCACTGAATAATAACACATGTTGAACTGTGTCCCGACTTTTCAAATAGAGCGCACGCTGTTGGGAAAAAACAACTCGTCTTTTTGCAAAGTGTGGAATACCATTTCGCATCAGACACCATTCGTTCCAAAGAACGTGGTGAAACTTGAACCTGAATGAGAAAAAGAACATACGTAGTCGGCAGGGTTCGAACCTGCGCGGGGACACCCCAATGGATTTCTAGTCCATCGCCTTAACCACTCGGCCACGACTACACGAGCTCAAAAGCTGCTTCGGTGTCATTTGACGCGGAAGGTATTTTTTTATTCGGCAGGAGTAGGCAGAAACACATCATTCAATTCTGAACATTATTGAGTTCACAATAAATATTCTTTCATTCAGAACCTGACGAAATCCAAACCCGAGATGAGCCAATAGCTTTGTTAAGGTTGCTATAGGAAAGCTTTGATAGCACCACTTTGTTGAATTAGGAAATGTCATTTGATTTGATTTAAATTCGCAATTTGCTGTTGGACTCGGTGCATTTTCTTTCTGTATTTTTTGACAGGGCGATAATGCACCGAAAGAAATCACAATACAAACTGGAGTTAGTGCTGGATTCTGAAAATGCAGGAATTATCCTCAGGGTCCAGAAACATATGGGTTAAAGCAAATCCATTAAATTTCAACACACAAAAACAGAAACTTCAGGGAAAACTCAGCCGGTCTGGCATCATCAGTGGAGAGAGAAACGGAGTTAACGTTTCCACTCCGCATCAACTAAAGGGAGGATTTTACATTTATTATCAAATATAAGTTCGATACTCCCCGCGCTTCAGATCCAAAATGCCCAAATGTCACAAAAATATTATCAACATTCTTCTAAATCCACGAACCAGTTCACATTCAGATGCAGAAATACTCCCTCCCACCTCCATCGCTGCTGCCTGCCGATGGAAATGACCAGCCAGCCATCCAATGGCTTGTTCACCATACTCATAGCCAATCCCTTGCGGGCCTCCATTGCTGAACCGCCCTCCCTTTCGATAGAAGATCAAACTTCACCTGCAACTCCTTCCTCCTCACTAAATGTGCCGCTTCCGTGTGCATCAGATATATTCCATCGCCCGCCAACATCTCCCTGATCCACGCTGCCATTCCTCACGCGCCTCGCTAACCACCTTTGTCTTGAATGAAATGACCTCCCCCCTCACTACCGCCTTCCAAACCTTCCAAACCACGGACGGCGAGACGTTCGCATTTTGGTTCATTTCCACATACTCCTCAATCACTTTCTCCTCTTAATGCAAAAAATTGGGTCTGCCATCAAACCCACAATGGCAAGTAATTGTTAACAATAAAGAAGAAACCTGAGTTCAATGGAAGGTAGATGGAGTTTGAAACTATGGTTATTTGAATTGCACCCGCGGACGTTCGCGACTTGAGAGTCCTCATTTGATCGCCACAAGGTTAAATTGGCAATGCTCGGTAAGCGAACCCGGATCTGGTGCTTGGGAGACAGCCAACATTTCTGACTGACGGGTGAGTGAGGTTTATTTCTCTCCATGCTTGTTCCCTCTTAGTTTCTAGTATTTATTCAACCATCTACAATCAATTTGCGATATACACTATCCAAAAAAGCATTCACATTGTCTTAGTTTGGAGATAGCCATGATTTAGAGATGCCGGTGTTGGACTGTGGTGAGCACAGTACGATGTCTTACAACACCAGGTCAACGTCCAACAGGTTTGTTTCGAAACACTAGCTTTTCTGCATTCACCGTCGCCAATCCCTGGACAAAATTGAAAATTGGAATTGTTGCTCGCATGATTCAGGCTTTTACTTCTCCCCTCCCTCGTCAATAACGCTTGCCCATGGCCTAACTCTTCATCAGCAAGCTGTCTGTACATCTCCGTTCACTAATTAATGGCATATGTTCCATTGTATAATTCTTATCCAGAAAGCGTTCTGAACTTTTCCAATCACTGAATAATAACACATGTCGAACTGTGTCCCGACTTTTCAAATAGAGCGCACTCTGTTGGGAAAAACAACTGGTCTTTTTGCAAAGTGTGGGATGCCATTTCGCATCAGACACCATTCGTTCCAAAGAACGTGGTGAAACTTGAACCTGAATGAGAAAAAGAACATACGTAGTCGGCAGAGCTTGAAACAGCGCGTGGAAGCCCCAATGGATTTCTAGTCCATTGCCTTAACCACTCGGCCACGACTACACGAGAGCAGATGCTGTTCGGTGATTTGACGCGGAAGGTATTTTTTTATTCGGTAGGAGCAGGCAGACACACATAATACAATTCTCAACATTATTGAGTTCGCAATAAATATTCTTTCATTCAGAACCTGACGAAATCCAAACCCGAGATGAGCCAATAGCTTTGTTAAGGTTGCTATAGGAAAGTTTTGATAGCACCGCTTTGTTGAATTAGGAAATGCCATTTGATTTGATTTAAAATCGCAATTTGCTGTTGGACTCTGTGCATTGTCTTTCATTATTTGTTGACAGGGCGATAATGCACCGACAGAAATCAAAATACAAACTGGAGTTAGTGCTGGATTCTGAAAATGCAGGTATTATCCTCAGGGTCCAGAAACATATGTGTTCAAGCAAATCCATTAAATTTCAACACACAAAAACAGAAACTTCAGGGAAAACTCAGCCAGTCTGGCATCATCAGTGGAGAGAGAAACGGAGTTAACGTTTCCACTCCGCATCAACTAAAGAGAGGATTTTACATTTATTATCAAATATCAGTTCGATACTCCCCTCGCTTCAGATCAAAAATGCCCAAATGTCACAAAAATATTCTGAACATTCTTCTAAATCCACGAACCAGTTCACATTCAGATGCAGAAATACTCCCTCCCACCTCCCTCGCTGCTGCCTGCCGATGGAAATGACCCGCCAGCAATCCAATGGCTTTCTCACCATATTCACAGCCAATCCCTTGCGGGCCTCCATTGCTGAACCGCCCTCCCTTTCGATAGAAGATCAAACTTCACCGGCAACTCCTTCCTCCTCACTACATGTCCCTCTTCCGTGTGCATCAGATATATTCCATCGCCCGCCAACATCTCCCCGATCAACGCTGCCCTCCCTCCCGCGCCTCGCTACCTACCTTTGCCTTGAATGAAATTACCTCCCCTCACTCCCGCCTTCCATACCTTGCAAACCACGGACGGCGAGACGTTCCCATTTTGGTTCATTTCCACATACTCCTCAATCACTTTCCCCATCTTAATGCAAAAAATCGGGTCTGCCATCAAACCCACAATGGCAAGTCATTGTGAACAATAAAGATTAAGCCTGAGTTCAATGGAAGGTAGGTGGAGTTTGAAACTATGGTTATTTGAATTGCACCCACGGACGTCTTTCGAGTCACAAAGCAACGTTCGCGACTTGATAGTTCTCATTTGATCGCCCTAAGGTTAAATTGGCAATGCTCGGTAACAGAACCCGGATCCAGTGCTTGGGAGACAGCCAATATTCCTGACTGACGGGTGAGTGAGGATTATTTCTCTCCATGCTGGTCTTGACTTGTTCCCTCTTAATTTCTAGTATTTATTCAACCATCTACAATAAAATTGCGATATTCACTATCCAAAAAGCATTCGCATTGTCTTAGATTGGAGATAGCCATGATTTGGAGATGCCGGTGCTGGACTGTGGTGAGCACAGTAAGATGTCTTACAACACCAGGTTAACGTCCAACAGGTTTGTTTCGAAAAACTAGCTTTTCTACATTCACCATAGCCAATCCCTGGACAAAATTGAAAATTGGAATTGTCGCTCGCATGATTCAGGCATTTTACTTCTCCCCTCCCTGGTCAATAACGCTTGCCCATGGCCTAACTCTTCATCAGCAAGCTGTCTTTACATCTCCGTTCACTAATTAATAGCATATGTTCCATTGTCAAATTCTTATCCATAAAGCGCTGTGTACTTTTCCAATCACTGAATAATAACACATGTTGAACTGTGTCCTGACTTTTCAAATAGAAAAACAACTCGTCTTTTTGCAAAGTGTGGGATACCATTTCGCATCAGACACCATTCGTTCCAAAGAACGTGGTGAAACTTGAACCTGAATGAGAAAAAGAACATACGTAGTCGGCAGGGTTTGAACCTCCGCGGGGAAACCCAAATGGTTGTCTAGCCCATCGCCTTTACCACTCGGCCACGACTACATGAACGCAAAAGCTGCTTCGGTGATTTGACGCGGAAGGTATTTTTTTATTCGGTAGGAGAATGCAGACACACATAATACAATTCTGAACATTATTGTGTTAATAATAAATATTCTTTCATTCAGAACCTGACGAAATCCAAACGCGAAATGAGCCAATAGCTTTGTTAAGGTTGCTATAGGAAAGTTTTGATAGCACCACTTTGCTGAATTAGGAAATGCCATTTGATTTGATTTAAATTCGCAATTTGCTGTTGGACTCTGTGCATTTTCTTTCTGTATTTGTTGACAGGGCGATAATGCACCGACAGATATCACAATACAACTGGAGTTAGTGCTGGATTCTGAAAATGCAGGAATTATCCTCAGGGTCCTGAAGCATATGGGTGAAAGCAAACCCATTAAATTTCAACACACAAAAACAGAAACTTCAGGGGAAACTCAGCCGGTCTGGCATCATCAGTGGAGAGAGAAACGGAGTTAACGTTTCCACTCCGCATCAACTAAAGGGAGGATTTTACATTTATTATCAAATATAAGTTCGATACTCCCCGCGCTTCAGATCCAAAATGCCCAAATGTCACAAAAATATTATCAACATTCTTCTAAATCCACGAACCAGTTCACATTCAGATGCAGAAATACTCCCTTCCACCTCCATCGCTGCTGCCTGCCGATGGAAATGACCAGCCAGCCATCCAATGGCTTGTTCACCATACTCATAGCCAATCCCTTGCGGGCCTCCATTGCTGAACAGCCCTCCCTTTCGATAGAAGATCAAACTTCACCTGCAACTCCTTCCTCCTCACTAAATGTGCCGCTTCCGTGTGCATCAGATATATTCCATCGCCCGCCAACATCTCCCTGATCCACGCTGCCATTCCTAACGCGCCTCGCTAACCACCTTTGTCTTGAATGAAATGACCTCCCCCCTCACTACCGCCTTCCATACCTTCCAAACCACGGACGGCGAGACGTTCCCATTTAGGTTCATTTCCACATACTCCTCAATCACTTTCTCCTCTTAATGCAAAAAATTGGGTCTGCCATCAAACCCACAATGGCAAGTCATTGTTAACAATAAAGAAGAAACCTGAGTTCAATGGAAGGTAGATGGAGTTTGAAACTATGGTTATTTGAATTGCACCCGCGGACGTTCGCGACTTGAGAGTCCTCATTTGATCGCCACAAGGTTAAATTGGCAATGCTCGGTAAGCGAACCCGGATCTCGTGCATGGGAGACAGCCAACATTCCTGACTGACGGGTGAGTAAGGCTTATTTCTCTCCATGCTTGTTCCCTCTTAGTTTCTAGTATTTATTCAACCATCTACAATCAATTTGCGATATACACTATCCAAAAATCATTCACATTGTCTTAGTTTGGAGATAGCCATGATTTAGAGATGCCGGTGTTGGACTGTGGTGAGCACAGTACGATGTCTGACAACACCAGGTTAACGTCCAACAGGTATGTTTCGAACCACTAGCTTTTCTGCATTCACCATAGCCATTCCCTGGACAAAATCGAAAATTGGAATAGTTGCTCGCATGATTCAGGCTTTTACTTCTCCCCTCCCTAGTCAATAACGCTTGCCCATGGCCTAACTCTTCATCAGCAAGCTGAATGTACATCTCCGTTCATTAATTAATGGCATATGTTCCATTGTATAATTCTTATCCAGAAAGCGTTGTGAACTTTTCCAATCACTGAATAATAACACATGTTGAACTGTGTCCCGACTTTTCAAATAGAGCGCACTCTGTTGGGAAAAACAACTCGTCTTTTTGCAAAGTGTGGGATACCATTTCGCATCAGACACCATTCGTTCCAAAGAACGTGGTGAAACTTGAACCTGAATGCGAAAAAGAACATACGTAGTCGGCAGGGCTCGAACCTGCGCGGGGAGACCCCAATGGATTTCTAGTCCATCGCCTTAACCACTCGGCCACGACTACACGAGCTCAAAAGCTGCTTCGGTGTCATTTGACGCGGAAGGTATTTTTTTATTCGGTAGGAGTAGGCAGAAACACATCATTCAATTCTGAACATTATTGAGTTCACAATAAATATTCTTTCATTCAGAACCTGACGAAATCCAAACCCGAGATGAGCCAATAGCTTTGTTAAGGTTGCTATAGGAAAGCTTTGATAGCACCACTTTGTTGAATTAGGAAATGTCATTTGATTTGATTTAAATTCGCAATTTGCTGTTGGACTCGGTGCATTTTCTTTCTGTATTTGTTGACAGGGCGATAATGCACCGAAAGAAATCACAATACAAACTGGAGTTAGTGCTGGATTCTGAAAATGCAGGAATTATCCTCAGGGTCCAGAAACATATGGGTTAAAGCAAATCCATTAAATTTCAACACACAAAAACAGAAACTTCAGGGAAAACTCAGCCGGTCTGGCATCATCAGTGGAGAGAGAAACGGAGTTAACGTTTCCACTCCGCATCAACTAAAGGGAGGAGTTTACATTTATTATCAAATATAAGTTCGATACTCCCCTCGCTTCAGATCCAAAGTGCCCAAATGCCACAAAAATATTCTCAACATTCTTCTAAATCCACGAACCAGTTCACATTCAGATGCAGAAATACTCCCTCCCACCTCCCTCGCTGCTGCCTGCCGATGGAAATGACCCGTCAGCAATCCAATGGCTTGCTCACCATACTCATAGCCAATCCCTTGCGGGCCTCCATTGCTGAACCGCCCTCCCTTTCGATAGAAGATCAAACTTCACCTGCAACTCCTTCCTCCTCACTACATGTCCCGCTTCCGTGTGCATCAGATATATTCCACGCCCGCCAACATTTCCCCGATCCACGCTGCCCTTCCTAACGCGCCTCGCTAACGACCTTTGTCTTGAATGATATGACCTCCCCCCTCACTACCGCCTTCCATAACTTCCAAACCACGGACGGCGAGACGTTCCCATTTTGGTTCATTTCCACATACTCCTCAATCACTTTCTCCTCTTAATGCAAAAAATCGGGTCGGCCATCAAACCCACAATGGCAAGTAATTGTTAACAATAAAGAAGAAACCTGAGTGCAATGGAGGGTAGATGGAGTTTGAAACTATGGTTATTTGAATTGCAACCGCGGACGTCTTTACAGTCACAAAGCAAGTTCGCGACTTGAGAGTCCTCATTTGATCGCCACAAGGTTAAATTGGCAATGCTCGGTAAGCGACCCCGGATCTAGTGCTTGGGAGACAGCCAACATTCCTGACTGACGGGTGAGTGAGGATTATTTCTCTCCATGCTGGTCTTGACTTGTTCCCTCTTAGTTTCTAGTATTTATTCAACCATCTACAATCAATTTGCGATATGCATTATCCAAAAAGCATTCGCATTGTCTTAGTTTGGAGATAGCCATGATTTAGAGATGCCGGTGTTGGACTGTGGTGAGCACAGTACGATGTCTTACAACACCAGGTGAACGTCCAACAGGTATGTTTCGAAACACTAGCTTTTCTGCATTCACCATAGCCAATCCCTGGACAAAATCGAAAATTGGAATTGTTGCTCGCATGATTCAGGCATTTTACTTCTCCCCTCCCTGGTCAACAACGCTTGCCCATGGCCTAAGTCTTCATCAGAAAGCTGAATGAACATCTCCGTTCACTAATTAATAGCATGTGTTCCATTGTAAAATTCTTATCCAGATAGCGCTGTGTACTTTTCCAATCACTGAATAATAACACATGTTGAACTGTGTCCCGACTTTTCAAATAGAGCGCACTCTGTTGGGAAAAACAACTCGTCTTTTTGCAAAGTGTGGGATACCATTTCGCATCAGACACCATTCGTTCCAAAGAACATGGTGAAACTTGAAACTGAATGCGAAAAAGGACATACGTAGTCGGCAGGGTTCGAACCTGCGAGGGGAGACCCCAATGGATTTCTAGTGCATCGCCTTAACCACTCGGCCACGACAACACGAGCTCAAACGCTGCTTCGGTGTCATTTGACGCGGAAGGTATTTTTTTATTCGGTAGGAGTAGGCAGAAACACATCATTCAATTCTGAACATTATTGAGTTCACAATAAATATTCTTTCATTCAGAACCTGACGAAATCCAAACCCGAGATGAGCCAATAGCTTTGTTAAGGTTGCTATAGGAAAGCTTTGATAGCACCACTTTGTTGAATTAGGAAATGTCATTTGATTTGATTTAAATTCGCAATTTGCTGTTGGACTCGGTGCATTTTCTTTCTGTATTTGTTGACAAGGCGATAATGCACCGAAAGAAATCACAATACAAACTGGAGTTAGTGCTGGATTCTGAAAATGCAGGAATTATCCTCAGGGTCCAGAAACATATGGGTTAAAGCAAATCCATTAAATTTCAACACACAAAAACAGAAACTTCAGGGAAAACTCAGCCGGTCTGGCATCATCAGTGGAGAGAGAAACGGAGTTAACGTTTCCACTCCGCATCAACTAAAGGGAGGAGTTTACATTTATTATCATTTATAAGTTCGATACTCCCCTCGCTTCAGATCCAAAGTGCCCAAATGCCACAAAAATATTCTCAACATTCTTCTAAATCCACGAACCAGTTCACATTCAGATGCAGAAATACTCCCTCCCACCTCCCTCGCTGCTGCCTGCCGATGGAAATGACCCGTCAGCAATCCAATGGCTTGCTCACCATACTCATAGCCAATCCCTTGCGGGCCTCCATTGCTGAACCGCCCTCCCTTTCGATAGAAGATCAAACTTCACCTGCAACTCCTTCCTCCTCACTACATGTCCCGCTTCCGTGTGCATCAGATATATTCCACGCCCGCCAACATTTCCCCGATCCACGCTGCCCTTCCTAACGCGCCTCGCTAACCACCTTTGTCTTGAATGATATGACCTCCCCCCTCACTACCGCCTTCCATAACTTCCAAACCACGGACGGCGAGACGTTCCCATTTTGGTTCATTTCCACATACACCTCAATCACTTTCTCCTCTTAATGCAAAAAATCGGGTCTGCCATCAAACCCACAATGGCAAGTAATTGTTAACAATAAAGAAGAAACCTGAGTGCAATGGAGGGTAGATGGAGTTTGAAACTATGGTTATTTGAATTGCAACCGCGGACATCTTTACAGTCACAAAGCAAGTTCGCGACTTGAGAGTCCTCATTTGATCGCCACAAGGTTAAATTGGCAATGCTCGATAAGCGACCCCGGATCTAGTGCTTGGGAGACAGCCAACATTCCTGACTGACGGGTGAGTGAGGATTATTTCTCTCCATGCTGGTCTTGACTTATTCCCTCTTAGTTTCTAGTATTTATTCAACCATCTACAATCAATTTGCGATATACACTATCCAAAAAGCATTCGCATTGTCTCAGTTTGGAGATAGCCATGATTTAGAGATGCCGGTGTTGGACTGTGGTGAGCACAGTACGATGTCTTACAACACCAGGTGAACGTCCAACAGGTATGTTTCGAAACACTAGCTTTTCTGCATTCACCATCGCCAATCCCTGGACAAAATTGAAAATTGGAATTGTTGCTCGCATGATTCAGGCTTTTACTTCTCCCCTGCCTAGTCAATAACGCTTGCCCATGGCCTAACTCTTCATCAGCAAGCTGTCTGTACATCTCCGTTCACTAATTAATGGCATATGTTCCATTGTATAATTCTTATCCAGAAAGCGTTGTGAACTTTTCCAATCACTGAATAATAACACATGTCGAACTGTGTCCCGCCTTTTCAAATAGAGCGCACTCTGTTGGGAAAAACAACTGGTCTTTTTGCAAAGTGTGGGATACCATTTCGCATCAGACACCATTCGTTCCAAAGAACGTGGTGAAACTTGAACCTGAATGAGAAAAAGAACATACGTAGTCGGCAGGGTTCGAACCTGCGCGTGGAAACCCCAATGGATTTCTAGTCCATTGCCTTAACCACTCGGCCACGACTACACGAGATCCGATGCTGTTCGGTGATTTGACGCGGAAGGTATTTTTTTTTCGGTAGGAGCAGGCAGACACACATAATACAATTCTCAACATTATTGAGTTCGCAATAAATATTCTTTCATTCAGAACCTGACGAAATCCAAACCCGAGATGAGCCAATAGCTTTGTTAAGGTTGCTATAGGAAAGTTTTGATAGCACCGCTTTGTTGAATTGGGAAATGCCATTTGATTTGATTTAAAATCGCAATTTGCTGTTGGACTCTGTGCATTATCTTTCATTATTTGTTGACAGGGCGATAATGCACCGACAGGAATCAAAATACAAACTGGAGTTAGTGCTGGATTCTGAAAATGCAGGTATTATCCTCAGGGTCCAGAAACATATGTGTTAAAGCAAATCCATTAAATTTCAATACACAAAAACAGAAACTTCAGGGAAAACTCAACCGGTCTGGCATCATCAGTGGAGAGAGAAACGGAGTTAACGTTTCCACTCCGCATCAACTAAAGAGAGGATTTTACATTTATTATCAAATATCAGTTCGATACTCCCCTCGGTTCAGATCCAAAATGCCCAAATGTCACAAAAATATTCTGAACATTCTTCTAAATCAACGAACCAGTTCACAATCAGATGCAGAAATACTCCCTCCCACCTCCCTCGCTGCTGCCTGCCGATGGAAATGACCCGCCAGCAATCCAATGGCTTTCTCACCATATTCATAGCCAATCCCTTGCGGGCCTCCATTGCTGAACCGCCCTCCCTTTCGATAGAAGATCAAACTTCACCGGCAACTCCTTCCCCCTCACTACATGTCCCGCTTCCGTGTGCATCAGATATATTCCACGCCCGCCAACATTTCCCCGATCCACGCTGCCCTTCCGAACGCGCCTTGCTAACCACCTTTGTCTTGAATGATATGACCTCCCCCCTCACTACCGCCTTCCATAACTTCCAAACCACGGACGGCGAGACGTTCCCATTTTGGTTCATTTCCACATACTCCTCAATCACTTTCTCCTCTTAATGCAAAAAATCGGGTCGGCCATCAAACCCACAATGGCAAGTAATTGTTAACAATAAAGAAGAAACCTGAGTGCAATGGAGGGTAGATGGAGTTTGAAACTATGGTTATTTGAATTGCACCCGCGGACGTCTTTACAGTCACAAAGCAAGTTCGCGACATGAGAGTCCTCATTTGATGGCCACAAGGCTAAATTGGCAATGCTAGGTAAGCGACCCCGGATCTAGTGCTTGGGGGACAGCCAACATTCCTGACTGACGGGTGAGTGAGGATTATTTCTCTCCATGCTGGTCTTGACTTGATAGTCAGAGGCTTTTCCCCAGGGTAGAGGGGTCAATTACTAGGGGGCATAGGTTTAAGGTGAGAGGGGCAAAGTTTAGAGTAGATGTACGAGGCAAGTTTTTTACGCAGAGGATAGTGGGTGCCTGGAACTCACTACCGGAGGAGGTAGTGGAGGCAGGGACGATAGGGACATTTAAGGGGCATCTTGACAAATATATGAATAGGATGGGAATAGAAGGATACGGACCCAGGAAGTGTAGAAGATTGTAGTTTAGTCGGGCAGTATGGTCGGCACGGGCTTGGAGGGCCGAAGGGCCTGTTCCTGTGCTGTACATTTCTTTGTTCTTTGTTCTTTGTTCTCTCAGTTTCTAGTATTTATTCAACCATCTACAATCAATTTGCGATATATACTATCCAAAAAGCATTCGCATTGTCTTAGTTTGGAGATAGCCATGATTTAGAGATGCCGGTGTTGGACTGTGGTGAGCACAGTACGATGTCTTACAACACCAGGTCAACGTCCAACAGGTTTGTTTCGAAACACTAGCTTTTCTGCATTCACCATCGCCAATCCCTGGACAAAATTGAAAATTGGAATTGTTGCTCGCATGATTCAGGCTTTTACTTCTCCCCTGCCTAGTCAATAACGCTTGCCCATGGCCTAACTCTTCATCAGCAAGCTGTCTGTACATCTCCGTTCACTAATTAATGGCATATGTTCCATTGTATAATTCTTATCCAGAAAGCGTTGTGAACTTTTCCAATCACTGAATAATAACACATGTCGAACTGTGTCCCGCCTTTTCAAATAGAGCGCACTCTGTTGGGAAAAACAACTGGTCTTTTTGCAAAGTGTGGGATACCATTTCGCATCAGACACCATTCGTTCCAAAGAACGTGGTGAAACTTGAACCTGAATGAGAAAAAGAACATACGTAGTCGGCAGGGTTCGAACCTGCGCGTGGCAACCCCAATGGATTTCTAGTCCATTGCCTTAACCACTCGGCCACGACTACACGAGATCCGATGCTGTTCGGTGATTTGACGCGGAAGGTATTTTTTTATTCGGTAGGAGCAGGCAGACACACATAATACAATTCTCAACATTATTGAGTTCGCAATAAATATTCTTTCATTCAGAACCTGACGAAATCCAAACCCGAGATGAGCCAATAGCTTTGTTAAGGTTGCTATAGGAAAGTTTTGATAGCACCGCTTTGTTGAATTAGGAAATGTCATTTGATTTGATTTAAATTCGCAATTTGCTGTTGGACTCGGTGCATTTTCTTTCTGTATTTGTTGACAAGGCGATAATGCACCGAAAGAAATCACAATACAAACTGGAGTTAGTGCTGGATTCTGAAAATGCAGGAATTATCCTCAGGGTCCAGAAACATATGGGTTAAAGCAAATCCATTAAATTTCAACACACAAAAACAGAAACTTCAGGGAAAACTCAGCCGGTCTGGCATCATCAGTGGAGAGAGAAACGGAGTTAACGTTTCCACTCCGCATCAACTAAAGGGAGGAGTTTACATTTATTATCATTTATAAGTTCGATACTCCCCTCGCTTCAGATCCAAAGTGCCCAAATGCCACAAAAATATTCTCAACATTCTTCTAAATCCACGAACCAGTTCACATTCAGATGCAGAAATACTCCCTCCCACCTCCCTCGCTGCTGCCTGCCGATGGAAATGACCCGTCAGCAATCCAATGGCTTGCTCACCATACTCATAGCCAATCCCTTGCGGGCCTCCATTGCTGAACCGCCCTCCCTTTCGATAGAAGATCAAACTTCACCTGCAACTCCTTCCTCCTCACTACATGTCCCGCTTCCGTGTGCATCAGATATATTCCACGCCCGCCAACATTTCCCCGATCCACGCTGCCCTTCCTAACGCGCCTCGCTAACCACCTTTGTCTTGAATGATATGACCTCCCCCCTCACTCCCGCCTTCCATACCTTGCAAACCACGGACGGCGAGACGTTCCCATTTTGGTTCATTTCCACATACTCCTCAATCACTTTCCCCATCTTAATGCAAAAAATCGGGTCTGCCATCAAACCCACAATGGCAACTCATTGTGAACAATAAAGAAGAAGCCTGAGTTCAATGGAAGGTAGGTGGAGTTTGAAACTATGGTTATTTGAATTGCACCCACGGACGTCTTTAGAGTAACAAAGCAACGTTCGCGACTTGAGAGTCCTCATTTGATCGCCCTAAGGTTAAATTGGCAATGCTCGGTAACAGAACCCGGATCCAGTGCTTGGGAGACAGCCAATATTCCTGACTGACGGGTGAGTGAGGATTATTTCTCTCCATGCTGGTCTTGACTTGTTCCCTCTTAATTTCTAGTATTTATTCAACCATCTACAATATATTTGTGATATACACTATCCAAAAAGCATTCACATTGTATTAGTTTTGAGATAGTCATTATTTGGAGATGCCGGTGTTGGACTGTGGTGAGCACAGTAAGATGTCTTCCAACACCAGGTTAATGTCCAACAGGTTTGTTTCGAAACACTGGCTTTTCTGCATTCACCATAGCCAATCCCTGGACAAAATTGAAAATTGGAATTGTTGCTCGCATGATTCAGGCATTTTACTTCTCCCCTCCCTGGTCAATAACGCTTGCCCATGGCCGAAGTCTTCATCAGCAAGCTGAATGTACATCTCCGTTCACTCATTAATAGCATATGTTCCATTGTAAAATTCTTATCCAGAAAGCGCTGTGTACTTTTCCAATCACTGAATAATAACACATGTTGAACTGTGTCCCGACTTTTCAAATAGAGCGCACTCTGTTGGGAAAAACAACTCGTCTTTTTGCAAAGTGTGGGATACCATTTCGCATCAGACACCATTCGTTCCAAAGAACGTGGTGAAACTTGAACCTGAATGAGAAAAAGGGAATACGTAATCGGCAGGGTTCGAACCTGCGCGGGGAGACCCCAATGGATTTCTACTCCATCGCCTTAACCACTCGGCCACGACTACATGAGGTCAAAAGCTGCTTCGGTGATTTGACGCGGAAGGTTATTTTTTATTCGGGAGGAGCAGCAGACACACATAATACAATTCTGAACATTATTGTGTTCATAATAAGTATTCTTTCATTCAGAACCTGACGAAATCCAAACCCGAGATGAGCCAATAGCTTTGTTAAGGTTGCTATAAGAATGTTTTGATAGCACCGCTTTGTTGAATTAGGAAATGCCATTTGATTTGATTTAAATTCGCAATTTGCTGTTGGACTCTGTGCATTTTCTTTCTGTATTTGTTGACAGGGCGATAATGCACCGACAGAAATCACAATACAAACTGGAGTTAGTGCTGGATTCTGAAAATGCAGGAATTATCCTCAGGGTCCAGAAACATCTGGGTTAAAGCAAATCCATTAGATTTCAACTCACAAAAACAGAAACTTCAGGGGAAACTCAGCCGGTCTGGCATCATCAGTGGAGAGAGAAACGGAGTTAACGTTTCCACTCCGCATCAACTAAAGGGAGGATTTTACATTTATTATCAAATATAAGTTCGATACTCCCCGCGCTTCAGATCCAAAATGCCCAAATGTCACAAAAATATTATCAACATTCTTCTAAATCCACGAACCAGTTCACATTCAGATGCAGAAATACTCCCTTCCACCTCCATCGCTGCTGCCTGCCGATGGAAATGACCAGCCAGCCATCCAATGGCTTGTTCACCATACTCATAGCCAATCCCTTGCGGGCCTCCATTGCTGAACAGCCCTCCCTTTCGATAGAAGATCAAACTTCACCTGCAACTCCTTCCTCCTCACTAAATGTGCCGCTTCCGTGTGCATCAGATATATTCCATCGCCCGCCAACATCTCCCTGATCCACGCTGCCATTCCTAACGCGCCTCGCTAACCACCTTTGTCTTGAATGAAATGACCTCCCCCCTCACTACCGCCTTCCATACCTTCCAAACCACGGACGGCGAGACGTTCCCATTTTGGTTCATTTCCACATACTCCTCAATCACTTTCTCCTCTTAATGCAAAAAATTGGGTCTGCCATCAAACCCACAATGGCAAGTAATTGTTAACAATAAAGAAGAAACCTGAGTTCAATGGAAGGTAGATGGAGTTTGAAACTATGGTTATTTGAATTGCACCCGCGGACGTTCGCGACTTGAGAGTCCTCATTTGATCGCCACAAGGTTAAATTGGCAATGCTCGGTAAGCGAACCCGGATCTCGTGCATGGGAGACAGCCAAAATTCCTGACTGACGGGTGAGTGAGGCTTATTTCTCTCCATGCTTGTTCCCTCTTAGTTTCTAGTATTTATTCAACCATCTACAATCAATTTGCGATATACACTATCCAAAAATCATTCACATTGTCTTAGTTTGGAAATAGCCATGATTTAGACATGCCGGTGTTGGACTGTGGTGAGCACAGTACGATGTCTGACAACACCAGGTTAACGTCCAACAGGTATGTTTCGAACCACTAGCTTTTCTGCATTCACCATAGCCATTCCCTGGACAAAATCGAAAATTGGAATAGTTGCTCGCATGATTCAGGCTTTTACTTCTCCCCTCCCTAGTCAATAACGCTTGCCCATGGCCTAACTCTTCATCAGCAAGCTGTCTGTACATCTCCGTTCACTAATTAATGGCATATGTTCCATTGTATAATTCTTATCCAGAAAGCGTTGTGAACTTTTCCAATCACTGAATAATAACACATGTTGAACTGTGTCCCGACTTTTCAAATAGAGCGCACTCTGTTGGGAAAAACAACTCGCCTTTTTGCAAAGTGTGGGATACCATTTCGCATCAGACACCATTCGTTCCAAAGAACGTGGTGAAACTTGAACCTGAATGCGAAAAAGAACATACGTAGTCGGCAGGGTTCGAACCTGCGCGGGGAGACCCCAATGGAATTCTAGTCCATCGCCTTAACCACTCGGCCACGACTACACGAGCTCAAAAGCTGCTTAGGTGTCATTTGACGCGGAAGGTATTTTTTTATTCGGTAGGAGTAGGCAGAAACACATCATTCAATTCTGAACATTATTGAGTTCACAATAAATATTCTTTCATTCAGAACCTGACGAAATCCTAACCCGAGATGAGCCAATAGCTTTGTTAAGGTTGCTATAGGAAAGCTTTGATAGCACCACTTTGTTGAATTAGGAAATGTCATTTGATTTGATTTAAATTCGCAATTTGCTGTTGGACTCGGTGCATTTTCTTTCTGTATTTGTTGACAAGGCGATAATGCACCGAAAGAAATCACAATACAAACTGGAGTTAGTGCTGGATTCTGAAAATGCAGGAATTATCCTCAGGGTCCAGAAACATATGGGTTAAAGCAAATCCATTAAATTTCAACACACAAAAACAGAAACTTCAGGGAAAACTCAGCCGGTCTGGCATCATCAGTGGAGAGAGAAACGGAGTTAACGTTTCCACTCCGCATCAACTAAAGGGAGGAGTTTACATTTATTATCAAATATAAGTTCGATACTCCCCTCGCTTCAGATCCAAAGTGCCCAAATGCCACAAAAATATTCTCAACATTCTTCTAAATCCACGAACCAGTTCACATTCAGATGCAGAAATACTCCCTCCCACCTCCCTCGCTGCTGCCTGCCGATGGAAATGACCCGTCAGCAATCCAATGGCTTGCTCACCATACTCATAGCCAATCCCTTGCGGGCCTCCATTGCTGAACCGCCCTCCCTTTCGATAGAAGATCAAACTTCACCTGCAACTCCTTCCTCCTCACTACATGTCCCGCTTCCGTGTGCATCAGATATATTCCACGCCCGCCAACATTTCCCCGATCCACGCTGCCCTTCCTAACGCGCCTCGCTAACCACCTTTGTCTTGAATAATATGACCTCCCCCCTCACTACCGCCTTCCATAACTTCCAAACCACGGACGGCGAGACGTTCCCATTTTGGTTCATTTCCACATACTCCTCAATCACTTTCTCCTCTTAATGCAAAAAATCGGGTCGGCCATCAAACCCACAATGGCAAGTAATTGTTAACAATAAAGAAGAAACCTGAGTGCAATGGAGGGTAGATGGAGTTTGAAACTATGGTTATTTGAACTGCAACCGCGGACGTCTTTACAGACACAAGGCAAGTTCGCGACTTGAGAGTCCTCATTTGATCGCCACAAGGTTAAATTGGCAATGCTCGGTAAGCGACCCCGGATCTAGTGCTTGGGAGACAGCCAACATTCCTGACTGACGGGTGAGTGAGGATTATTTCTCTCCATGCTTGTTCCCTCTTAGTTTCTAGTATTTATTCAACCATCTACAATCAATTTGCGATATACACTATCCAAAAAGCATTCGCATTGTCTTAGTTTGGAGATAGCCATGATTTAGAGATGCCGGTGTTGGAATGTGGTGAGCACAGTACGATGTCTTACAACACCAGGTGAACGTCCAACAGGTATGTTTCGAAACACTAGCTTTTCTGCATTCACCATAGCCAATCCCTGGACAAAATCGAAAATTGGAATTGTTGCTCGCATGATTCAGGCATCTTACTTCTCCCCTCCCTGGTCAACAACGCTTGCCCATGGCCTAAGTCTTCATCAGTAAGCTGAATGTACATCTCCGTTCACTAATTAATAGCATGTGTTCCATTGTAAAATTCTTATCCAGATAGCGCTGTGTACTTTTCCAATCACTGAATAATAACACATGTTGAACTGTCTCCCGACTTTTCAAATAGAGCGCACTCTGTTGGGAAAAACAACTCGTCTTTTTGCAAAGTGTGGGATACCATTTCGCATCAGTCACCATTCGTTCCAAAGAACATGGTGAAACTTGAACATGAATGCGAAAAAGAACATACGGAGTCGGCATGGTTCGAACCTGCGCGGGGAGACCCCAATGGATTTCTAGTCCATCGCCTAAACCACTCGGCCACGACTACACGAGCTCAAAAGCTGCTTCGGTGTCATTTGACGCGGAAGGTATTTTTTTATTCGGTAGTAAGCAGGCAGACACACATAATACAATTCTCAACATTACTGAGTTCGCAATAAATATTCTTTCATTCAGAACCTGACGAAATCCAAACCCGAGATGAGCCAATAGCTTTGTTAAGGTTGCTATAGGAAAGTTTTGATAGCACCGCTTTGTTGAATTAGGAAATGCCATTTGATTTGATTTAAAATCACAATTTGCTGTTGGACTCTGTGCATTTTCTTTCATTATTTGTTGACAGGGCGATAATGCACCGACAGAAATCAAAATACAAACTGGAGTTAGTGCTGGATTCTGAAAATGCAGGTATTATCCTCAGGGTCCAGAAACATATGTGTTAAAGCAAATCCATTAAATTTCAACACACAAAAACAGAAACTTCAGGGAAAACTCAGCCGGTCTGGCATCATCAGTGGTGAGAGAAACGGAGTTAACGTTTCCACTCCGCATCAACTAAAGAGAGGATTTTACATTTATTATCAAATATCAGTTCGATACTCCCCTCGCTTCAGATCCAAAATGCCCAAATGTCACAAAAATATTCTGAACATTCTTCTAAATCCACGAACCAGTTCACATTCAGATGCAGAAATACTCCCACCCACCTCCCTCGCTGCTGCCTGCCGATGGAAATGACCCGCCAGCAATCCAATGGCTTTCTCACCATATTCACAGCCAATCCCTTGCGGGCCTCCATTGCTGAAACGCCCTCCCTTTCGATAGAAGATCAAACTTCACCTGCAACTCCTTCCTCCTCACTACATGTCCCGCTTCCGTGTGCATCAGATATATTCCACGCCCGCCAACATTTCCCCGATCCACGCTGCCCTTCCGAACGCGCCTTGCTAACCACCTTTGTCTTGAATGATATGACCTCCCCCCTCACTACCGCCTTCCATAACTTCCAAACCACGGACGGCGAGACGTTCCCATTTTGGTTCATTTCCACATACTCCTCAATCACTTTCTCCTCTTAATGCAAAAAATCTGGTCGGCCATCAAACCCACAATGACAAGTAATTGTTAACAATAAAGAAGAAACCTGAGTGCAATGGAGGGTAGATGGAGTTTGAAACTATGGTTATTTGAATTGCACCCGCGGACGTCTTTACAGTCACAAAGCAAGTTCGCGACTTGAGAGTCCTCATTTGATCGCCACAAGGCTAAATTGGCAATGCTAGGTAAGCGACGCCGGATCTCGTGCTTGGAAGCCAGCCAACATTCCTGACTGACGGGTGAGTGAGGATTATTTCTCTCCATGCTGGTCTTGACTTGATCCCTCTCAGTTTCTAGTATTTATTCAACCATCTACAATCAATTTGCGATATATACTATCCAAAAAGCATTCGCATTGTCTTAGTTTGGAGATAGCCATGATTTAGAGATGCCGGTGTTGGACTGTGGTGAGCACAGTACGATGTCTTACAACACCAGGTCAACGTCCAACAGGTTTGTTTCGAAACACTAGCTTTTCTGCATTCACCATCGCCAATCCCTGGACAAAATTGAAAATTGGAATTGTTGCTCGCATGATTCAGGTTTTTACTTCTCCCCTGCCTAGTCAATAACGCTTGCCCATGGCCTAACTCTTCATCAGCAAGCTGTCTGTACATCTCCGTTCACTAATTAATGGCATATGTTCCATTGTATAATTCTTATCCAGAAAGCTTTGTGAACTTTTCCAATCACTGAATAATAACACATGTCGAACTGTGTCCCGCCTTTTCAAATAGAGCGCACTCTGTTGGGAAAAACAACTGGTCTTTTTGCAAAGTGTGGGATACCATTTCGCATCAGACACCATTCGTTCCAAAGAACGTGGTGAAACTTGAACCTGAATGAGAAAAAGAACATACCTAGTCGGCAGGGTTCGAACCTGCGCGTGGAAACCCCAATGGATTTCTAGTCCATTGCCTTAACCACTCGGCCACGACTACACGAGATCCGATGCTGTTCGGTGATTTGACGCGGAAGGTATTTTTTTATTCGGTAGGAGCAGGCAGACACACATAATACAATTCTCAACATTATTGAGTTCGCAATAAATATTCTTTCATTCAGAACCTGACGAAATCCAAACCCGATATGAGCCAATAGCTTTGTTAAGGTTGCTATAGGAAAGTTTTGATAGCACCGCTTTGTTGAATTAGGAAATGCCATTTGATTTGATTTAAAATCGCAATTTGCTGTTGGACTCTGTGCATTATCTTTCATTATTTGTTGACAGGGCGATAATGCACCGACAGAAATCAAAATACAAACTGGAGTTAGTGCTGGATTCTGAAAATGCAGGTATTATCCTCAGGGTCCAGAAACATATGTGTTAAAGCAAATCCATTAAATTTCAACACACAAAAACAGAAACTTCAGGGAAAACTCAACCGGTCTGGCATCATCAGTGGAGAGAGAAACGGAGTTAACGTTTCCACTCCGCATCAACTAAAGAGAGGATTTTACATTTATTATCAAATATCAGTTCGATACTCCCCTCGGTTCAGATCCAAAATGCCCAAATGTCACAAAAATATTCTGAACATTCTTCTAAATCAACGAACCAGTTCACATTCAGATGCAGAAATACTCCCTCCCACCTCCCTCGCTGCTGCCTGCCGATGGAAATGACCCGCCAGCAATCCAATGGCTTTCTCACCATATTCATAGCCAATCCCTTGCGGGCCTCCATTGCTGAACCGCCCTCCCTTTCGATAGAAGATCAAACTTCACCGGCAACTCCTTCCCCCTCACTACATGTCCCGCTTCCGTGTGCATCAGATATATTCCACGCCCGCCAACATTTCCCCGATCCACGCTGCCCTTCCGAACGCGCCTTGCTAACCACCTTTGTCTTGAATGATATGACCTCCCCCCTCACTACCGCCTTCCATAACTTCCAAACCACGGACGGCGAGACGTTCCCATTTTGGTTCATTTCCACATACTCCTCAATCACTTTCTCCTCTTAATGCAAAAAATCGGGTCGGCCATCAAACCCACAATGGCAAGTAATTGTTAACAATAAAGAAGAAACCTGAGTGCAATGGAGGGTAGATGGAGTTTGAAACTATGGTTATTTGAATTGCACCCGCGGACGTCTTTACAGTCACAAAGCAAGTTCGCGACTTGAGAGTCCTCATTTGATCGCCACAAGGCTAAATTGGCAATGCTAGGTAAGCGACCCCGGATCTCGTGCTTGGCAGCCAGCCAACATTCCTGACTGACGGGTGAGTGAGGATTATTTCTCTCCATGCTGGTCTTGACTTGATCCCTCTCAGTTTCTAGTATCTATTCAACCATCTACAATCAATTTGCGATATATACTATCCAAAAAGCATTCGCATTGTCTTAGTTTGGAGATAGCCATGATTTAGAGATGCCGGTGTTGGACTGTGGTGAGCACAGTACGATGTCATACAACACCAGGTCAACGTCCAACAGGTTTGTTTCGAAACACTAGCTTTTCTGCATTCACCATCGCCAATCCCTGGACAAAATTGAAAATTGGAATTGTTGCTCGCATGATTCAGGCTTTTACTTCTCCCCTGCCTCGTCAATAACGCTTGCCCATGGCCTAACTCTTCATCAGCAAGCTGTCTGTACATCTCCGTTCACTAATTAATGGCATATGTTCCATTGTATAATTCTTATCCAGAAAGCGTTGTGAACTTTTCCAATCACTGAATAATAACACATGTCGAACTGTGTCCCGCCTTTTCAAATAGAGCGCACTCTGTTGGGAAAAACAACTGGTCTTTTTGCAAAGTGTGGGATACTATTTCGCATCAGACACCATTCGTTCCAAAGAACGTGGTGAAACTTGAACCTGAATGAGAAAAAGAACATACGTAGTCGGCAGGGTTCGAACCTGCGCGTGGAAACCCCAATGGATTTCTAGTCCATTGCCTTAACGACTCGGCCACGACTACACGAGATCCGATGCTGTTCGGTGATTTGACGCGGAAGGTATTTTTTTATTCGGTAGGAGCAGGCAGACACACATAATACAATTCTCAACATTATTGAGTTCGCAATAAATATTCTTTCATTCAGAACCTGACGAAATCCAAACCCGATATGAGCCAATAGCTTTGTTAAGGTTGCTATAGGAAAGTTTTGATAGCACCGCTTTGTTGAATTAGGAAATGCCATTTGATTTGATTTAAAATCGCAATTTGCTGTTGGACTCTGTGCATTATCTTTCATTATTTGTTGACAGGGCGATAATGCACCGACAGAAATCAAAATACAAACTGGAGTTAGTGCTGGATTCTGAAAATGCAGGTATTATCCTCAGGGTCCAGAAACATATGTGTTAAAGCAAATCCATTAAATTTCAACACACAAAAACAGAAACTTCAGGGAAAACTCAGCCGGTCTGGCATCATCAGTGGAGAGAGAAACGGAGTTAACGTTTCCACTCCGCATCAACTAAAGAGAGGATTTTACATTTATTATCAAATATCAGTTCGATACTCCCCTCGCTTCAGATCAAAAATGCCCAAATGTCACAAAAATATTCTGAACATTCTTCTAAATCCACGAACCATTTCACATTCAGATGCAGAAATACTCCCTCCCACCTCCCTCGCTGCTGCCTGCCGATGGAAATGACCCGCCAGCAATCCAATGGCTTTCTCACCATATTCACAGCCAATCCCTTGCGGGCCTCCATTGCTGAACCGCCCTCCCTTTCGATAGAAGATCAAACTTCACCGGCAACTCCTTCCTCCTCACTACATGTCCCTCTTCCGTGTGCATCAGATATATTCCATCGCCCGCCAACATCTCCCCGATCAACGCTGCCCTCCCTCCCGCGCCTCGCTACCTACCTTTGCCTTGAATGAAATTACCTCCCCTCACTCCCGCCTTCCATACCTTGCAAACCACGGACGGCGAGACGTTCCCATTTTGGTTCATTTCCACATTTTCCTCAATCACTTTCCCCATCTTAATGCAAAAAATCGGGTCTGCCATCAAACCCACAATGGCAAGTCATTGTGAACAATAAAGAAGAAGCGTGAGTTCAATGGAAGGTAGGTGGAGTTTGAAACTATGGTTATTTGAATTGCACCCACGGACGTCTTTAGAGTCACAAAGCAACGTTCGCGACTTGAGAGTCCTCATTTGATCGCCCTAAGGTTAAATTGGCAATGCTCGGTAACAGAACCCGGATCCAGTGCTTGGGAGACAGCCAATATTCCTGACTGACGGGTGAGTGAGGATTATTTCTCTCCATGCTGGTCTTGACTTGTTCCCTCTTAATTTCTAGTATTTATTCAACCATCTACAATATATTTGCGATATACACTATCCAAAAAGCATTCACATTGTCTTAGTTTTGAGAGAGCCATGATTTGGAGATGCCGGTGTTGGACTGTGGTGAGCACAGTAAGATGTCTTCCAACACCAGGTTAATGTCCAACAGGTTTGTTTCGAAACACTGGCTTTTCTGCATTCACCATAGCCAATCCCTGGACAAAATTGAAAATTTGAATTGTTCCTCGCATGATTCAGGCATTTTACTTCTCCCCTCCCTGGTCAATAACGCTTGCCCATGGCCGAAGTCTTCATCAGCAAGCTGAATGTACATCTCCGTTCACTCATTAATAGCATATGTTCCATTGTAAAATTCTTATCCAGAAAGCGCTGTGTACTTTTCCAATCACTGAATAATAACACATGTTGAACTGTGTCCCGACTTTTCAAATAGAGCGCACTCTGTTGGGAAAAACAACTCGTCTTTTTGCAAAGTGTGGGATACCATTTCGCATCAGACACCATTCGTTCCAAAGAACGTGGTGAAACTTGAACCTGAATGAGAAAAAGGGAATACGTAATCGGCAGGGCTCGAACCTGCGCGGGGAGACCCCAATGGATTTCTACTCCATCGCCTTAACCACTCGGCCACGACTACATGAGGGCAAAAGCTGCTTCGGTGATTTGACGCGGAAGGTATTTTTTTATTCGGGAGGAGCAGCAGACACACATAATACAATTCTGAACATTATTGTGTTCATAATAAGTATTCTTTCATTCAGAACCTGACGAAATCCAAACCCGAGATGAGCCAATAGCTTTGTTAAGGTTGCTATAAGAATGTTTTGATAGCACCGCTTTGTTGAATTAGGAAATGCCATTTGATTTGATTTAAATTCGCAATTTCCTGTTGGACTCTGTGCATTTTCTTTCTGTATTTGTTGACAGGGCGATAATGCACCGACAGAAATCACAATACAAACTGGAGTTAGTGCTGGATTCTGAAAATGCAGGAATTATCCTCAGGGTCCAGAAACATCTGGGTTAAAGCAAATCCATTAGATTTCAACTCACAAAAACAGAAACTTCAGGGGAAACTCAGCCGGTCTGGCATCATCAGTGGAGAGAGAAACGGAGTTAACGTTTCCACTCCGCATCAACTAAAGGGAGGATTTTACATTTATTATCAAATATAAGTTCGATACTCCCCTCGCTTCAGATCCAAAGTGCCCAAATGCCACAAAAATATTCTCAACATTCTTCTAAATCCACGAACCAGTTCACATTCAGATGCAGAAATACTCCCTCCCACCTCCCTCGCTGCTGCCTGCCGATGGAAATGACCCGACAGCAATCCAATGGCTTGCTCACCATACTCATAGCCAATCCCTTGCGGGCCTCCATTGCTGAACCGCCCTCCCTTTCGATAGAAGATCAAACTTCACCTGCAACTCCTTCCTCCTCACTACATGTCCCGCTTCCGTGTGCATCAGATATATTCCACGCCCGCCAACATTTCCCCGATCCACGCTGCCCTACCTAACGCGCCTCGCTAACCACCTTTGTCTTGAATGATATGACCTCCCCCCTCACTACCGCCTTCCATAACTTCCAAACCACGGACGGCGAGACGTTCCCATTTTCGTTCATTTCCACATACTCCTCAATCACTTTCTCCTCTTAATGCAAAAAATCGGGTCGGCCATCAAACCCACAATGGCAAGTAATTGTTAACAATAAAGAAGAAATCTGAGTGCAATGGAGGGTAGATGGAGTTTGAAACTATGGTTATTTGAACTGCAACCGCGGACGTCTTTACAGTCACAAAGCAAGTTCGCGACTTGAGAGTCCTCATTTGATCGCCACAAGGTTAAATTGGCAATGCTCGGTAAGCGACCCCGGATCTAGTGCTTGGGAGACAGCCAACATTCCTGACTGACGGGTGAGTGAGGATTATTTCTCTCCATGCTTGTTCCCTCTTAGTTTCTAGTATTTATTCAACCATCTACAATCAATTTGCGATATACACTATCCAAAAAGCATTCGCATTGTCTTAGTTTGGAGATAGCCATGATTTAGAGATGCCGGTGTTAAACTGTATTGAGCACAGTACGATGTCTTACAACACCAGGTGAACGTCCAACAGGTATGTTTCGAAACACTAGCTTTTCTGCATTCACCATAGCCAATCCCTGGACAAAATCGAAAATTGGAATTGTTGCTCGCATGATTCAGGCATCTTACTTCTCCCCTCCCTGGTCAACAACGCTTGCCCATGGCCTAAGTCTTCATCAGAAAGCTGAATGTACATCTCCGTTCACTAATGAATAGCATATGTTTCATTGTAAAATTCTTATCCAGATAGCGCTGTGTACTTTTCCAATCACTGAATAATAACACATGTTGAACTGTCTCCCGACTTTTCAAATAGAGCGCACTCTGTTGGGAAAAACAACTCGTCTGTTTGCAAAGTGTGGGATACCATTTCGCATCAGACACCATTCGTTCCAAAGAACGTGGTGAAACTTGAACATGAATGCGAAAAAGAACATACGTAGTCGGCAGGGTTCGAACCTGCGCGGGGAGACCCCAATGGATTTCTAGGCCATCGCCTTAACCACTCGGCCACGACTACACGAGTGCAGATGCTGTTCGGTGATTTGACGCGGAAGGTATTTTTTTATTCGGTAGTAGCAGGCAGACACACATAATACAATTCTCAACCTTATTGAGTTCGCAATAAATATTCTTTCATTCAGAACCTGACGAAATCCAAACCCGAGATGAGCCAATAGCTTTGTTAAGGTTGCTATAGGAAAGTTTTGATAGCACCGCTTTGTTGAATTAGGAAATGCCATTTGATTTGATTTAAAATCGCAATTTGCTGTTGGACTCTGTGCATTTTCTTTCATTATTTGTTGACAGGGCGATAATGCACCGACAGAAATCAAAATACAAACTGGAGTTAGTGCTGGATTCTGAAAATGCAGGTCTTATCCTCAGGGTCCAGAAACATATGTGTTCAAGCAAATCCATTAAATTACAACACACAAAAACAGAAACTTCCGGGAAAACTCAGCCGGTCTGGCATCATCAGTGGAGAGAGAAACGGAGTTAACGTTTCCACTCCGCATCAACTAAAGAGAGGATTTTACATTTATTATCAAATATCAGTTCGATACTCCCCTCGCTTCAGATCAAAAATGCCCAAATGTCACAAAAATATTCTGAACATTCTTCTAAATCCACGAACCAGTTCACATTCAGATGCAGAAATACTCCCTCCCACCTCCCTCGCTGCTGCCTGCCGATGGAAATGACCCGCCAGCAATCCAATGGCTTTCTCACCATATTCACAGCCAATCCCTTGCGGGCCTCCATTGCTGAACCGCCCTCCCTTTCGATAGAAGATCAAACTTCACCGGCAACTCCTTCCTCCTCACTACATGTCCCTCTTCCGTGTGCATCAGATATATTCCATCGCCCGCCAACATCTCCCCGATCAACGCTGCCCTCCCTCCCGCGCCTCGCTACCTACCTTTGCCTTGAATGAAATTACCTCCCCTCACTCCCGCCTTCCATACCTTGCAAACCACGGACGGCGAGACGTTCCCATTTTGGTTCATTTCCACATACTCCTCAATCACTTTCCCCATCTTAATGCAAAAAATTGGGTCTGCCATCAAACCCACAATGGCAAGTCATTGTTAACAATAAAGAAGAAGCGTGAGTTCAATGGAAGGTAGGTGGAGTTTGAAACTATGGTTATTTGAATTGCACCCACGGACGTCTTTAGAGTCACAAAGCAACGTTCGCGACTTGAGAGTCCTCATTTGATCGCCCTAAGGTTAAATTGGCAATGCTCGGTAACAGAACCCGGATCCAGTGCTTGGGAGACAGCCAATATTCCTGACTGACGGGTGAGTGAGGATTATTTCTCTCCATGCTGGTCTTGACTTGTTCCCTCTTAATTTCTAGTATTTATTCAACCATCTACAATATATTTGCGATATACACTATCCAAAAAGCATTCACATTGTCTTAGTTTTGAGAGAGCCATGATTTGGAGATGCCGGTGTTGGACTGTGGTGAGCACAGTAAGATGTCTTCCAACACCAGGTTAATGTCCAACAGGTTTGTTTCGAAACACTGGCTTTTCTGCATTCACCATAGCCAATCCCTGGACAAAATTGAAAATTTGAATTGTTCCTCGCATGATTCAGGCATTTTACTTCTCCCCTCCCTGGTCAATAACGCTTGCCCATGGCCGAAGTCTTCATCAGCAAGCTGAATGTACATCTCCGTTCACTCATTAATAGCATATGTTCCATTGTAAAATTCTTATCCAGAAAGCGCTGTGTACTTTTCCAATCACTGAATAATAACACATGTTGAACTGTGTCCCGACTTTTCAAATAGAGCGCACTCTGTTGGGAAAAACAGCTCGTCTTTTTGCAAAGTGTGGGATACCATTTCGCATCAGACACCATTCGTTCCAAAGAACGTGGTGAAACTTGAACCTGAATGAGAAAAAGGGAATACGTAATCGGCAGGGTTCGATCCTGCGCGGGGAGACCCCAATGGATTTCTACTCCATCGCCTTAACCACTCGGCCACGACTACATGAGGGCAAAAGCTGCTTCGGTGATTTGACGCGGAAGGTATTTTTTTATTCGGGAGGAGCAGCAGACACACATAATACAATTCTGAACATTAGTGTGTTCATAATAAGTATTCTTTCATTCAGAACCTGACGAAATCCAAACCCGAGATGAGCCAATAGCTTTGTTAAGGTTGCTATAAGAATGTTTTGATAGCACCGCTTTGTTGAATTAGGAAATGCCATTTGATTTGATTTAAATTCGCAATTTGCTGTTGGACTCTGTGCATTTACTTTCTGTATTTGTTGACAGGGCGATAATGCACCGACAGAAATCAAAATACAAACTGGAGTTAGTGCTGGATTCTGAAAATGCAGGAATTATCCTCAGGGTCCAGAAACATCTGGGTTAAAGCAAATCCATTAGATTTCAACTCACAAAAACAGAAACTTCAGGGGAAACTCAGCCGGTCTGGCATCATCAGTGGAGAGAGAAACGGAGTTAACGTTTCCACTCCGCATCAACTAAAGGGAGGATTTTACATTTATTATCAAATATAAGTTCGATACTCCCCGCGCTTCAGATCCAAAATGCCCAAATGTCACAAAAATATTATCAACATTCTTCTAAATCCACGAACCAGTTCACATTCAGATGCAGAAATACTCCCTTCCACCTCCATCGCTGCTGCCTGCCGATGGAAATGACCAGCCAGCCATCCAATGGCTTGTTCACCATACTCATAGCCAATCCCTTGCGGGCCTCCATTGCTGAACAGCCCTCCCTTTCGATAGAAGATCAAACTTCACCTGCAACTCCTTCCTCCTCACTAAATGTGCCGCTTCCGTGTGCATCAGATATATTCCATCGCCCGCCAACATCTCCCTGATCCACGCTGCCATTCCTAACGCGCCTCGCTAACCACCTTTGTCTTGAATGAAATGACCTCCCCCCTCACTACCGCCTTCCATACCTTCCAAACCACGGACGGCGAGACGTTCCCATTTTGGTTCATTTCCACATACTCCTCAATCACTTTCTCCTCTTAATGCAAAAAATCGGGTCGGCCATCAAACCCACAATGGCAAGTAATTGTTAACAATAAAGAAGAAACCTGAGTGCAATGGAGGGTAGATGGAGTTTGAAACTATGGTTATTTGAATTGCAACCGCGGACGTCTTTACAGTCACAAAGCAAGTTCGCGACTTGAGAGTCCTCATTTGATCGCCACAAGGTTAAATTGGCAATGCTCGGTAAGCGACCCCGGATCTAGTGCTTGGGAGACAGCCAACATTCCTGACTGACGGGTGAGTGAGGATTATTTCTCTCCATGCTGGTCTTGACTTATTCCCTCTTAGTTTCTAGTATTTATTCAACCATCTACAATCAATTTGCGATATACACTATCCAAAAAGCATTCGCATTGTCTTAGTTTGGAGATAGCCATGATTTAGAGATGCCGGTGTTGGACTGTGGTGAGCACAGTACGATGTCTTACAACACCAGGTGAACGTCCAATAGGTATGTTTCGAAACACTAGCTTTTCTGCATTCACCATAGCCAATCCCTGGACAAAATCGAAAATTGGAATTGTTGCTCGCATGATTCAGGCTTTTACTTCTCCCCTCCCTAGTCAATAACGCTTGCCCATGGCCTAACTCTTCATCAGCAAGCTGTCTGTACACCTCCGTTCACTAATTAATGGCATATGTTCCATTGTATAATTCTTATCCAGAAAGCGTTGTGAACTTTTCCAATCACTGAATAATAACACATGTCGAACTGTGTCCCGACTTTTCAAATAGAGCGCACTCTGTTGGGAAAAACAACTCGTCTTTTTGCAAAGTGTGGGATACCAATTCGCATCAGACACCATTCGTTCCAAAGAACGTGGTGAAACTTGAACCTGAATGCGAAAAAGAACATACGTAGTCGGCAGGGTTCGAACCTGCGCGTGGAAACCCCAATGGATTTCTAGTCCATCGACTTAACCACTCGGCCACGACTACACAAGTTCAAAAGCTGCTTCGGTGTCATTTGACGCGGAAGGTATTTTTTTATTCGGTAGGAGTAGGCAGAAACACATCATTCAATTCTGAACATTATTGAGTTCACAATAAATATTCTTTCATTCAGAACCTGACGAAATCCAAACCCGAGATGAGCCAATAGCTTTGTTAAGGTTGCTATAGGAAAGCTTTGATAGCACCACTTTGTTGAATTAGGAAATGTCATTTGATTTGATTTAAATTCGCAATTTGTGTTGGACGCGGTGCATTTTCTTCCTGTATTTGTTGACAGGGCGATAATGCACCGAAAGAAATCACAATACAAACTGGAGTTAGTGCTGGATTCTGAAAATGCAGGAATTATCCTCAGGGTCCAGAAACATATGGGTTAAAGCAAATCCATTAAATTTCAACACACAAAAACAGAAACTTCAGGGAAAACTCAGCCGGTCTGGCATCATCAGTGGAGAGAGAAACGGAGTTAACGTTTCCACTCCGCATCAACTAAAGGGAGGATTTTACATTTATTATCAAATATCAGTTCGATACTCCCCTCGCTTCAGATCCAAAGTGCCCAAATACCACAAAAATATTCTCAACATTCTTCTAAATCCACGAACCAGTTCACATTCAGATGCAGAAATACTCCCTCCCACCTCCCTCGCTGCTGCCTGCCGATGGAAATGACCCGTAAGCAATCAAATGGCTTGCTCACCATACTCATAGCCAATCCCTTGCGGGCCTCCATTGCTGAACCGCCCTCCCTTTCGATAGAAGATCAAACTTCACCTGCAACTCCTTCCTCCTCACTACATGTCCCGCTTCCGTGTGCATCAGATATATTCCACGCCCGCCAACATTTCCCCGATCCACGCTGCCCTTCCGAATGCGCCTTGCTAACCACCTTTGTCTTGAATGATATGACCTCCCCCCTCACTACCGCCTTCCATAACTTCCAAACCACGGACGGCGAGACGTTCCCATTTTGGTTCATTTCCACATACTCCTCAATCACTTTCTCCTCTTAATGCAAAAAATCTGGTCGGCCATCAAACCCACAATGACAAGTAATTGTTAACAATAAAGAAGAAACCTGAGTGCAATGGAGGGTAGATGGAGTTTGAAACTATGGTTATTTGAATTGCACCCGCGGACGTCTTTACAGTCACAAAGCAAGTTCGCGACTTGAGAGTCCTCATTTGATCGCCAGAAGGCTAAATTGGCAATGCTAGGTAAGCGACCCCGGATCTAGTGCTTGGGAGACAGCCAACATTCCTGACTGACGGGTGAGTGAGGATTATTTCTCTCCATGCTGGTCTTGACTTGACCCCTCTTAGTTTCTAGTATTTATTCAACCATCTACAATCAATTTGCGATATACACTATCCAAAAAGCATTCACATTGTCTTAGTTTGGAGATAGCCATGATTTAGAGATGCCGGTGTTGGACTGTGGTGAGCACAGTACGATGTCTTACAACACCAGGTCAACGTCCAACAGGTTTGTTTCGAAAGACTAGCTTTTCTGCATTCACCATAGCCAATCCCTGGACAAAATTGAAAATTGGAATTGTTGCTCGCATGATTCAGGCTTTTACTTCTCCCCTCCCTAGTCAATAACGCTTGCCCATGGCCTAACTCTTCATCAGCAAGCTGCCTGTACATCTCCGTTCACTAATTAATGGCATATGTTCCATTCTTTAATTCTTATCCAGAAAGCGTTGTGAACTTTTCCAATCACTGAATAATAACACATGTCGAACTGTGTCCCTACTTTTCAAATAGAGCGCACTCTGTTGGGAAAAACAACTCGTCTTTTTGCAAAGTGTGGGATACCATTTCGCATCAGACACCATTCGTTCCAAAGAACGTGGTGAAACTTGAACCTGAATGAGAAAAAGAACATACGTAGTCGGCAGGGTTCGAACCTGCGCGTGGAAACCCCAATGGATTTCTAGTCCATCGCCTTAACCACTCGGCCACGACTACACGAGAGCAGATGCTGTTCGGTGATTTGACGCGGAAGGTATTTTTTTATTCGGTAGGAGCAGGCAGACACACATAATACAATTCTCAACATTATTGAGTTCGCAATAAATATTCTTTCATTCAGAACCTGACGAAATCCAAACCCGAGATGAGCCAATAGCTTTGTTAAGGTTGCTATAGGAAAGTTTTGATAGCACCGCTTTGTTGAATTAGGAAATGCCATTTGATTTGATTTAAAATCGCAATTTGCTGTTGGACTCTGTGCATTTTCTTTCATTATTTGTTGACAGGGCGATAATGCACCGACAGAAATCAAAATACAAACTGGAGTTAGTGCTGGATTCTGAAAATGCAGGTCTTATCCTCAGGGTCCAGAAACATATGTGTTCAAGCAAATCCATTAAATTTCAACACACAAAAACAGAAACTTCAGGGAAAACTCAGCCGGTCTGGCATCATCAGTGGAGAGAGAAACGGAGTTAACGTTTCCACTCCGCATCAACTAAAGAGAGGATTTTACATTTATTATCAAATATCAGTTCGATACTCCCCTCGCTTCAGGTCCAAAATGCCCAAATGTCACAAAAATATTCTGAACATTCTTCTAAATCAACGAACCAGTTCACATTCAGATGCAGAAATACTCCCTCCCACCTCCCTCGCTGCTGCCTGCCGATGGAAATGACCTGCCAGCAATCCAATGGCTTTCTCACCATATTCACAGCCAATCCCTTGCGGGCCTCCATTGCTGAACCGCTCTCCCTTTCGATAGAAGATCAAACTTCACCTGCAACTCCTTCCTCCTCACTACATGTCCCGCTTCCGTGTGCATCAGATATATTCCACGCCCGCCAACATTTCCCCGATCCACGCTGCCCTTCCGAACGCGCCTTGCTAACCACCTTTGTCTTGAATGATACGACCTCCCCCCTCACTACCGCCTTCCATAACTTCCAAACCACGGACGGCGAGACGTTCCCATTTTGGTTCATTTCCACATACTCCTCAATCACTTTCTCCTCTTAATGCAAAAAATCTGGTCGGCCATCAAACCCACAATGACAAGTAATTGTTAACAATAAAGAAGAAACCTGAGTGCAATGGAGGGTAGATGGAGTTTGAAACTATGGTTATTTGAATTGCACCCGCGGACGTCTTTACAGTCACAAAGCAAGTTCGCGACTTGAGAGTCCTCATTTGATCGCCACAAGGCTAAATTGGCAATGCTAGGTAAGCGACCCCGGATCTAGTGCTTGGGAGACAGCCAACATTCCTGACTGACGGGTGAGTGAGGATTATTTCTCTCCATGCTGGTCTTGACTTGATCCCTGTTAGTTTCTAGTATTTATTCAACCATCTACAATCAATTTGCGATATACACTATCCAAAAAGCATTCACATTGTCTTAGTTTGGAGATAGCCATGATTTAGAGATGCCGGTGTTGGACTGTGGTGAGCACAGTATGATGTCTTACAACACCAGGTCAACGTCCAACAGGTTTGTTTCGAAACACTAGCTTTCCTGCATTCACCATAGCCAATCCCTGGACAAAATTGAAAATTGGAATTGTTGCTCGCATGATTCAGGCTTTTACTTCTCCCCTCCCTAGTCAATAACGCTTGCCCATGGCCTAACTCTTCATCAGCAAGCTGTCTGTACATCTCCGTTCACTAATTAATGGCATATGTTCCATTCTTTAATTCTTATCCAGAAAGCGTTGTGAACTTTTCCAATCACTGAATAATAACACATGTCGAACTGTGTCCCGACTTTTCAAATAGAGCGCACTCTGTTGGGAAAAGCAACTCGTCTTTTTGCAAAGTGTGGGATACCATTTCGCATCAGACACCATTCGTTCCAAAAAACATGGTGACACTTGCACCTGAATGCGAAAAAGAGCATACGTAGTCGGCAGGGTTCGAACCTGTGCGGGGACACCCCAATGGATTTCTAGTCCATCGCCTTAACCACTCGGCCACGACTACATGAGCGCAAAAGCTGCTTCGGTGATTTGACGCGGAAGGTATTTTTTTATTCGTTCGGAGCAGGCAGACACACATAATACAATTCTGAACATTATTGTGTTCATAATAAGTATTCTTTCATTCAGAACCTTGACGAAATCCAAACCCGAGATGAGCCAATAGCTTTGTTAAGGTTGCTATAGGAAAGTTTTGATAGTACCTCTTTGTTGAATTAGGAAATGCCATTTGATTTGATTTAAATTCGCAATTTGCTGTTGGACTCTGTGCATTTTCTTTCTGTATTTGTTGACAGGGCGATAATGCACCGACAGAAATCACAATACAAACTGGAGTTAGTGCTGGATTCTGAAAATGCAGGAATTATCCTCAGGGTCCAGAAACATATGGGTTAAAGCAAATCCATTAAATTTCAACACACAAAAACAGAAACTTCAGGGAAAACTCAGCCGGTCTGGCATCATCAGTGGAGAGAGAAACGGAGTTAACGTTTCCACTCCGCATCAACTAAAGAGAGGATTTTACATTTATTATCAAATATCAGTTCGATACTCACCTCGCTTCGGATCCAAAATGCCCAAATGTCACAAAAATATTCTGAACATTCTTCTAAATCCACGAACCAGTTCACATTCAGATGCAGAAATACTCCCTCCCACCTCCCTCGCTGCTGCCTGCCGATGGAAATGACCTGCCAGCAATCCAATGGCTTTCTCACCATATTCACAGCCAATCCCTTGCGGGCCTCCATTGCTGAACCGCTCTCCCTTTCGATAGAAGATCAAACTTCACCTGCAACTCCTTCCTCCTCACTACATGTCCCGCTTCCGTGTGCATCAGATATATTCCACGCCCGCCAACATTTCCCCGATCCACGCTGCCCTTCCGAACGCGCCTTGCTAACCACCTTTGTCTTGAATGATACGACCTCCCCCCTCACTACCGCCTTCCATAACTTCCAAACCACGGACGGCGAGACGTTCCCATTTTGGTTCATTTCCACATACTCCTCAATCACTTTCTCCTCTTAATGCAAAAAATCTGGTCGGCCATCAAACCCACAATGACAAGTAATTGTTAACAATAAAGAAGAAACCTGAGTGCAATGGAGGGTAGATGGAGTTTGAAACTATGGTTATTTGAATTGCACCCGCGGACGTCTTTACAGTCACAAAGCAAGTTCGCGACTTGAGAGTCCTCATTTGATCGCCACAAGGCTAAATTGGCAATGCTAGGTAAGCGACCCCGGATCTAGTGCTTGGGAGACAGCCAACATTCCTGACTGACGGGTGAGTGAGGATTATTTCTCTCCATGCTGGTCTTGACTTGATCCCTGTTAGTTTCTAGTATTTATTCAACCATCTACAATCAATTTGCGATATACACTATCCAAAAAGCATTCACATTGTCTTAGTTTGGAGATAGCCATGATTTAGAGATGCCGGTGTTGGACTGTGGTGAGCACAGTATGATGTCTTACAACACCAGGTCAACGTCCAACAGGTTTGTTTCGAAACACTAGCTTTTCTGCATTCACCATAGCCAATCCCTGGACAAAATTGAAAATTGGAATTGTTGCTCGCATGATTCAGGCTTTTACTTCTCCCCTCCCTAGTCAATAACGCTTGCCCATGGCCTAACTCTTCATCAGCAAGCTGTCTGTACATCTCCGTTCACTAATTAATGGCATATGTTCCATTCTTTAATTCTTATCCAGAAAGCGTTGTGAACTTTTCCAATCACTGAATAATAACACATGTCGAACTGTGTCCCGACTTTTCAAATAGAGCGCACTCTGTTGGGAAAAGCAACTCGTCTTTTTGCAAAGTGTGGGATACCATTTCGCATCAGACACCATTCGTTCCAAAAAACATGGTGACACTTGCACCTGAATGCGAAAAAGAGCATACGTAGTCGGCAGGGTTCGAACCTGTGCGGGGACACCCCAATGGATTTCTAGTCCATCGCCTTAACCACTCGGCCACGACTACATGAGCGCAAAAGCTGCTTCGGTGATTTGACGCGGAAGGTATTTTTTTATTCGTTCGGAGCAGGCAGACACACATAATACAATTCTGAACATTATTGTGTTCATAATAAGTATTCTTTCATTCAGAACCTTGACGAAATCCAAACCCGAGATGAGCCAATAGCTTTGTTAAGGTTGCTATAGGAAAGTTTTGATAGTACCTCTTTGTTGAATTAGGAAATGCCATTTGATTTGATTTAAATTCGCAATTTGCTGTTGGACTCTGTGCATTTTCTTTCTGTATTTGTTGACAGGGCGATAATGCACCGACAGAAATCACAATACAAACTGGAGTTAGTGCTGGATTCTGAAAATGCAGGAATTATCCTCAGGGTCCAGAAACATATGGGTTAAAGCAAATCCATTAAATTTCAACACACAAAAACAGAAACTTCAGGGAAAACTCAGCCGGTCTGGCATCATCAGTGGAGAGAGAAACGGAGTTAACGTTTCCACTCCGCATCAACTAAAGAGAGGATTTTACATTTATTATCAAATATCAGTTCGATACTCCCCTCGCTTCGGATCCAAAATGCCCAAATGTCACAAAAATATTCTGAACATTCTTCTAAATCCACGAACCAGTTCACATTCAGATGCAGAAATACTCCCTCCCACCTCCCTCGCTGCTGCCTGCCGATGGAAATGACCCGTCAGCAATCCAATGGCTTGCTCACCATACTCACAGACAATCCCTTGCGGGCCTCCATTGCTGAACCGCCCTCCCTTTCGATAGAAGATCAAACTTCACCTGCAACTCCTTCCTCCTCACTACATGTCCCGCTCCCGTGTGCATCAGATATATTCCATCGCCCGCCAACATTTCCTCGATCCACGCTGCCCTTCCTAACCGCCTCGCTAACCACCTTTGACTTGAATGATATGACCTCCCCCCTCACTACCGCCTTCCATAACTTCCAAACCACGGACGGCGAGACGTTCCCATTTTGGTTCATTTCCACATACTCCTCAATCACTTTCTCCTCTTAATGCAAAAAATCGGGTCTGCCATCCAACCCACAATGGCAAGTAATTGTTAACAATAAAGAAGAAACCTGAGTGCAATGGAGGGTAGATGGAGTTTGAAACTATGGTTATTTGAATTGCAACCGCGGACGTCTTTACAGTCACAAGGCAAGTTCGCGACTTGAGAGTCCTCATTTCATCGCCACAAGGTTAAATTGGCAATGCTCGGTAAGCGACCCCGGATCTAGTGCTTGGGAGACAGCCAACATTCCTGACTGACGGGTGAGTGAGGATTATTTCTCTCCATGCTGGTCTTGACTTGTTCCCTCTTAGTTTCTAGTATTTATTCAACCATCTACAATCAATTTGCGATATACACTATCCAAAAAGCATTCGCATTGTCTTAGTTTGGAGATAGCCATGATTTAGGGATGCCGGTGTTGGACTGTGGTGAGCACAGTACGATGTCTTACAACACCAGGTTAACGTCCAACAGGTATGTTTCGAAACACTAGCTTTTCTGCATTCACTATAGCCAATCCCTGGACAAAATCGAAAATTGGAATTGTTGCTCGCATGATTCAGGCATTTTACTTCTCCCCTCCCTGGTCAACAACGCTTGCCCATGGCCTAAGTCTTCATCAGAAAGCTGAATGTACATCTCCGTTCACTAATTAATAGCATATGTTCCATTGTAAAATTCTTATCCAGATAGCGCTGTGTACTTTTCCAATCACTAAATAATAACACATGTTGAACTGTGTCCCGACTTTTCAAATAGAGCGCACGCTGTTGGGAAAAAACAACTCGTCTTTTTGCAAAGTGTGGAATACCATTTCGCATCAGACACCATTCGTTCCAAAGAACGTGGTGAAACTTGAACCTGAATGAGAAAAAGAACATACGTAGTCGGCAGGGTTCGAACCAGCGCGGGGACACCCCAATGGATTTCTAGTCCATCGCCTTAACCACTCGGCCACGACTACACGAGCTCAAAAGCTGCTTCGGTGTCATTTGACGCGGAAGGTATTTTTTTATTCGGCAGGAGTAGGCAGAAACACATCATTCAATTCTGAACATTATTGAGTTCACAATAAATATTCTTTCATTCAGAACCTGACGAAATCCAAACCCGAGATGAGCCAATAGCTTTGTTAAGGTTGCTATAGGAAAGCTTTGATAGCACCACTTTGTTGAATTAGGAAATGTCATTTGATTTGATTTAAATTCGCAATTTGCTGTTGGACTCGGTGCATTTTCTTTCTGTATTTTTTGACAGGGCGATAATGCACCGAAAGAAATCACAATACAAACTGGAGTTAGTGCTGGATTCTGAAAATGCAGGAATTATCCTCAGGGTCCAGAAACATATGGGTTAAAGCAAATCCATTAAATTTCAACACACAAAAACAGAAACTTCAGGGAAAACTCAGCCGGTCTGGCATCATCAGTGGAGAGAGAAACGGAGTTAACGTTTCCACTCCGCATCAACTAAAGGGAGGAGTTTACATTTATTATCAAATATAAGTTCGATACTCCCCTCGCTTCAGATCCAAAGTGCCCAAATGCCACAAAAATATTCTCAACATTCTTCTAAATCCACGAACCAGTTCACATTCAGATGCAGAAATACTCCCTCCCACCTCCCTCGCTGCTGCCTGCCGATGGAAATGACCCGTCAGCAATCCAATGGCTTGCTCACCATACTCATAGCCAATCCCTTGCGGGCCTCCATTGCTGAACCGCCCTCCCTTTCGATAGAAGATCAAACTTCACCTGCAACTCCTTCCTCCTCACTACATGTCCCGCTTCCGTGTGCATCAGATATATTCCACGCCCGCCAACATTTCCCCGATCAACGCTGCCCTCCCTCCCGCGCCTCGCTACCGACCTTTGCTTGAATGAAATTACCTCCCCTCACTCCCGCCTTCCATACCTTGCAAACCACGGACGGCGAGACGTTCCCATTTTGGTTCATTTCCGCATACTCCTCAATCACTTTCTCCTCTTAATGCAAAAAATCGGGTCGGCCATCAAACCCACAATGGCAAGTCATTGTTAACAATAAAGAAGAAACCTGAGTGCAATGGAGGGTAGATGGAGTTTGAAACTATGGTTATTTGAATTGCACCCACGGACGTCTTTAGAGTCACAAAGCAACGTTCGCGACTTGAGAGTCCTCATTTCATCGCCACAAGGTTAAATTGGCAATGCTCGGTAAGCGACCCCGGATCGAGTGCTTGGGAGATAGCCAACATTCCTGACTGACGGGTGAGTGACGATTATTTCTCTCCATGCTGGTCTTGACTTGTTCCCTCTTAGTTTCTAGTATTTATTCAACAATCTACAATATATTTGCGATATACACTATCCAAATAGCATTCACATTGTCTTAGTTTGGAGATAGCCATGATTTGGAGATGCCGGTGTTGGACTGTGGTGAGCACAGTACGATGTCTTACAACACCAGGTTAACGTCCAACAGGTATGTTTCGAAACACTAGCTTTTCTGCATTCACCATAGCCAATCCCTGGACAAAATCGAAAATTGGAATTGTTGCTCGCATGATTCAGGCATTTTACTTCTCCCCTCCCTGGTCAACAACGCTTGCCCATGGCCTAAGTCTTCATCAGAAAGCTGAATGTACATCTCCGTTCACTAATTAATAGCATAGGTTCCATTGTAAAATTCTTATCCAGAAAGCGCTGTGTACTTTTCCAATCACTGAATAATAACACATGTTGAACTGTGTCCCGACTTTTCAAATAGAGCGCACTCTTTTGGGAAAAACAACTCGTCTTTTTGCAAAGTGCGGGATACCATTTCGCATCAGACACCATTCGTTCCAAAGAACGTGGTGAAACTTGAACCTGAATGAGAAAAAGAGCATACGTAATCGGCAGGGTTCGAACCTGTGCGGGGAGACCCCAATGGATTTCTAGTCCATCGCCTTAACCACTCGGCCACGACTACATGAGCACAAAAGCTGCTTCGGTGATTTGCCGCGGAAGGTATTTTTTTTTCGGGAGGATCAGGCAGACACACATAATACAATTCTGAACATTATTGTGTTCATAATAAGTATTCTTTCATTCAGAACCTGACGAAATCCAAACTCGAGATGAGCCAATAGCGTTGTTAAAGTTGCTATCGGAAAGTTTTGATAGCACCGCTTTGTTGAATTAGGAAATGCCATTTGATTTGATTTAAATTCGCAATTTGCTGTTGGACTCTGTGCATTTACTTTCTGTATTTGTTGACAGGGCGATAATGCACCGACAGAAATCACAATACAAACTAGAGTTACTGCTGGATTCTGAAAATGCAGGAATTATCCACAGGGTCCAGAAACATCTGGGTTAAATCAAATCCATTAAATATCAACACACAAAAACAGAAACTTCAGGGAACACTCAGCCGGTCTGGCATCATCAGTGGAGAGAGAAACGGAGTTAACGTTTCCACTCCGCATCAACTAAAGGGAGGATTTTACATTTATTATCAAATATCAGTTCGATGCTCACCGCGCTTCAGACCCAAAATGCCCAAATTTCACAAAAATATTCTCAACATTCTTCTAAATCCACGAACCAGTTCACATTCAGATGAAGAAATACTCCCTCCCACCTCCCTCGCTGCTGCCTGCCGATGGAAATGACCCGCCAGCAATCCAATGGCTTTCTCGCCATATTCATCGCCAATTCCTTGCGGGCCTCCATTGCTGAACCGCCCTCTTTTCCGATAGAAGATCAAACTTCACCGGCAACTCCTTCCTCCTCACTACATGTCCCGCTTCCGTGTGCATCAGATATATTCCACGCCCACCAACATTTCCCCGATCCACGCTGCCCTTCCTAACGCGCCTCGCTAACCACCTTTGTCTTGAATGATATGACCTCCCCCCTCACGACCGCCTTCCACAACGTTCAAACCACGGACGGCGAGACGTTCCCATTTTGGTTCATTTCCGCATACTCCTCAATCACTTTCTCCTCTTAATGCAAAAAATCGGGTCGGCCATCAAACCCACAATGGCAAGTAATTGTTAACAATAAAGAAGAAACCTGAGTGCAATGGAGGGTAGATGGAGTTTGAAACTATGGTTATTTGAATTGCACCCAATGACGTCTTTAGAGTCACAAAGCAACGTTCGCGACTTGAGAGTCCTCATTTGATCGCCACAAGGTTAAATTGGCAATGCTCGGTAAGCGACCCCGGATCGAGTGCTTGGGAGATAGCCAACATTCCTGACTGACGGGTGCGTGACGATTATTTCTCTCCATGCTGGTCTTGACTTGTTCCCTCTTAGTTTCTAGTATTTATTCAACAATCTACAATATATTTCCGATATACACTATCCAAAAAGCATTCACATTGTCTTAGTTTGGAGATAGCCATGATTTGGAGATGCCGGTGTTGGACTGTGGTGAGCACAGTACGATGTCTTACAACACCAGGTTAACGTCCAACAGGTATGTTTCGAAACACTAGCTTTTCTGCATTCACCATAGCCAATCCCTGGACAAAATCGAAAATTTGAATTGTTGCTCGCATGATTCAGGCATTTTACTTCTCCCCTCCCTGGTCAACAACGCTTGCCCATGGCCTAAGTCTTCATCAGAAAGCTGAATGTACATCTCCGTTCACTAATTAATAGCATATGTTCCGTTGTAAAATTCTTATCCAGATAGCGCTGTGAACTTTTCCAATCACTGAATTTTAACACATGTTGAACTGTGTCCCGACTTTTCAAATAGAGCGCACTCTGTTGGGAAAAACAACTCGTCTTTTTGCAAAGTGTGGGATACCATTTCGCATCAGACACCATTCGTTCCAAAGAACATGGTGAAACATGAACCTGAATGCGAAAAAGAACATACGTAGTCGGCAGGGTTCGAAGCTGCGCGGGCAGACCCCAATGGATTTCTACTCCATCGCCTTAACCACTCGGCCACGACTACATGAGCGTAAAAGCTGCTTCGGTGATTTGACGCGGAAGGTATTTTTTTATTCTGCAGGAGCAGGCAGGCACACATAATACAATTCTGAACATTATTGTGTTCATAATAAGTATTCTTTCATTCAGAACCTGACGAAATCCAAACCCGAGATGAGCCAATAGCTTTGTTAAGGTTGCTATAAGAATGTTTTGATAGCACCGCTTTGTTTAATTAGGAAATGCCATTTGATTTGATTTAAATTCGCAATTTCCTGTTGGACTCTGTGCATTTTCTTTCTGTATTTGTTGACAGGGCGATAATGCACCGACAGAAATCACAATACAAACTGGAGTTAGTGCTGGATTCTGAAAATGCAGGAATTATCCTCAGGGTCCAGAAACATCTGGGTTAAAGCAAATCCATTAGATTTCAACTCACAAAAACAGAAACTTCAGGGGAAACTCAGCCGGTCTGGCATCATCAGTGGAGAGAGAAACGGAGTTAACGTTTCCACTCCGCATCAACTAAAGGGAGGATTTTACATTTATTATCAAATATAAGTTCGATACTCCCCGCGCTTCAGATCCAAAATGCCCAAATGTCACAAAAATATTATCAACATTCTTCTAAATCCACGAACCTGTTCACATTCAGATGCAGAAATACTCCCTTCCACCTCCATCGCTGCTGCCTGCCGATGGAAATGACCAGCCAGCCATCCAATGGCTTGTTCACCATACTCATAGCCAATCCCTTGCGGGCCTCCATTGCTGAACCGCCCTCCCTTTCGATAGAAGATCAAACTTCACCTGCAACTCCTTCCTCCTCACTAAATGTGCCGCTTCCGTGTGCATCAGATATATTCCATTGCCCGCCAACATCTCCCTGATCCACGCTGCCATTCCTAACGCGCCTCGCTAACCACCTTTGTCTTGAATGAAATGACCTCCCCCCTCACTACCGCCTTCCATACCTTCCAAACCACGGACGGCGAGACGTTCCCATTTTGGTTCATTTCCACATACTCCTCAATCACTTTCTCCTCTTAATGCAAAAAATTGGGTCTGCCATCAAACCCACAATGGCAAGTAATTGTTAACAATAAAGAAGAAACCTGAGTTCAATGGAAGGTAGATGGAGTTTGAAACTATGGTTATTTGAATTGCACCCGCGGACGTTCGCGACTTGAGAGTCCTTATTTGATCGCCACAAGGTTAAATTGGCAATGCTCGGTAAGCGAACCCGGATCTCGTGCTTGGGAGACAGCCAACATTCCTGACTGACGGGTGAGTGAGGCTTATTTCTCTCCATGCTTGTTCCCTCTTAGTTTCTAGTATTTATTCAACCATCTACAATCAATTTGCGATATACACTATCCAAAAATCATTCACATTGTCTTAGTTTGGAGATAGCCATGATTTAGAGATGCCGGTGTTGGACTGTGGTGAGCACAGTACGGTGTCTTACAACACCAGGTTAACGTCCAACAGGTATGTTTCGAACCACTAGCTTTTCTGCATTCACCATAGCCATTCCCTGGACAAAATCGAAAATTGGAATAGTTGCTCGCATGATTCAGGCTTTTACTTCTCCCCTCCCTCGTCAATAACGCTTGCCCATGGCCTAACTCTTCATCAGCAAGCTGAATGTACATCTCCGTTCACTAATTAATGGCATATGTTCCATTGTATAATTCTTATCCAGAAAGCGTTGTGAACTTTTCCAATCACTGAATAATAACACATGTTGAACTGTGTCCCGACATTTCAAATAGAGCGCACTCTGTTGGGAAAAACAACTCGTCTGTTTGCAAAGTGTGGGATACCATTTCGCATCAGACACCATTCGTTCCAAAGAACGTGGTAAAACTTGAACCTGAATGCGAAAAAGAACATACGTAGTCGGCAGGGTTCGAACCTGCGCGGGGAGACCCCAATGGATTTCTAGCCCATCGCCTTAACCACTCGGCCACGACTACACGAGAGCAGATGCTGTTCGGTGATTTGACGCGGAAGGTATTTTTTTATTCGGTAGTAGCAGGCAGACACACACAATACAATTCTCAACATTATTGAGTTCGCAATAAATATTCTTTCATTCAGAACCTGACGAAATCCAAACCCGAGATGAGCCAATAGCTTTGTTAAGGTTGCTATAGGAAAGTTTTGATAGCACCGCTTTGTTGAATTAGGAAATGCCATTTGATTTGATTTAAAATCGCAATTTGCTGTTGGACTCTGTGCATTGTCTTTCATTATTTGTTGACAGGGCGATAATGCACCGACAGAAATCAAAATACAAACTGGAGTTAGTGCTGGATTCTGAAAATGCAGGTCTTATCCTCAGGGTCCAGAAACATATGTGTTCAAGCAAATCCATTAAATTTCAACACACAAAAACAGAAACTTCAGGCAAAACTCAGCCGGTCTGGCATCATCAGTGGAGAGAGAAACGGAGTTAACGTTTCCACTCCGCATCAACTAAAGAGAGGATTTTACATTTATTATCAAATATCAGTTCGATACTCCCCTCGCTTCAGATCAAAAATGCCCAAATGTCTCAAAAATATTCTGAACATTCTTCTAAATCCACGAACCAGTTCACATTCAGATGCAGAAATACTCCCTCCCACCTCCCTCGCTGCTGCCTGCCGATGGAAATGACCCGCCAGCAATCCAATGGCTTTCTCACCATATTCACAGCCAATCCCTTGCGGGCCTCCATTGCGGAACCGCCCTCCCTTTCGATAGAAGATCAAACTTCACCGGCAACTCCTTCCTCCTCACTACATGTCCCTCTTCCGTGTGCATCAGATATATTCCATCGCCCGCCAACATCTCCCCGATCAACGCTGCCCTCCCTCCCGCGCCTCGCTACCTACCTTTGCCTTGAATGAAATTACCTCCCCTCACTCCCGCCTTCCATACCTTGCAAACCACGGACGGCGAGACGTTCCCATTTTGGTTCATTTCCACATACTCCTCAATCACTTTCCCCATCTTATTGCATAAAATCGAGTCTGCCATCAAACCCACAATGGCAAGTCATTGTGAACAATAAAGAAGAAGCCTGAGTTCAATGGAAGGTAGGTGGAGTTTGAAACTATGGTTATTTGAATTGCACCCACGGACGTCTTTAGAGTCACAAAGCAACGTTCGCGACTTGAGAGTCCTCATTTGATCGCCACAAGGTTAAATTGGCAATGCTCGGTAACAGAACCCGGATCCAGTGCTTGGGAGACAGCCAATATTCCTGACTGACGGGTGAGTGAGGATTATTTCTCTCCATGCTGGTCTTGACTTGTTCCCTCTTAATTTCTAGTATTTATTCAACAATCTACAATATATTTGCGATATACACTATCCAAAAAGCATTCACATTGTCTTAGTTTGGAGATAGCCATGATTTGGAGATGCCGGTGTTGGACTGTGGTGAGCACAGTACGATGTCTTACAACACCAGGTTAACGTCCAACAGGTATGTTTCGAAACACTAGCTTTTCTGCATTCACCATAGCCAATCCCTGGACAAAATCGAAAATTGGAATTGTTGCTCGCATGATTCAGGCATTTTACTTCTCCCCTCCCTGGTCAACAACGCTTGCCCATGGCCTAAGTCTTCATCAGAAAGCTGAATGTACATCTCCGTTCACTAATTAATAGCATATGTTCCATTGTAAAATTCTTATCCAGATAGCGCTGTGAACTTTTCCAATCACTGAATTTTAACACATGTTGAACTGTGTCCCGACTTTTCAAATAGAGCGCACTCTGTTGGGAAAAACAACTCGTCTTTTTGCAAAGTGTGGGATACCATTTCGCATCAGACACCATTCGTTCCAAAGAACATGGTGAAACTTGAACCTGAATGCGAAAAAGAACATACGTAGTCGGCAGCGTTCGAAGCTGCGCGGGCAGACCCCAATGGATTTCTACTCCATCGCCTTAACCACTCGGCCACGACTACATGAGCGTAAAAGCTGCTTCGGTGATTTGACGCGGAAGGTATTTTTTTATTCGGGAGGAGCAGGCAGACACACATAATACAATTCTGAACATTATTGTGTTCATAATAAGTATTCTTTCATTCAGAACCTGACGAAATCCAAACCCGAGATGAGCCAATAGCTTTGTTAAGGTTGCTATAAGAATGTTTTGATAGCACCGCTTTGTTTAATTAGGAAATGCCATTTGATTTGATTTAAATTCGCAATTTCCTGTTGGACTCTGTGCATTTTCTTTCTGTATTTGTTGACAGGGCGATAATGCACCGACAGAAATCACAATACAAACTGGAGTTAGTGCTGGATTCTGAAAATGCAGGAATTATCCTCAGGGTCCAGAAACATCTGGGTTAAAGCAAATCCATTAGATTTCAACTCACAAAAACAGAAACTTCAGGGGAAACTCAGCCGGTCTGGCATCATCAGTGGAGAGAGAAACGGAGTTAACGTTTCCGCTCCGCATCAACTAAAGGGAGGATTTTACATTTATTATCAAATATAAGTTCGATACTCCCCGCGCTTCAGATCCAAAATGCCCAAATGTCACAAAAATATTATCAACATTCTTCTAAATCCACGAACCAGTTCACATTCAGATGCAGAAATACTCCCTTCCACCTCCATCGCTGCTGCCTGCCGATGGAAATGACCAGCCAGCCATCCAATGGCTTGTTCACCATACTCATAGCCAATCCCTTGCGGGCCTCCATTGCTGAACCGCCCTCCCTTTCGATAGAAGATCAAACTTCACCTGCAACTCCTTCCTCCTCACTAAATGTGCCGCTTCCGTGTGCATCAGATATATTCCATTGCCCGCCAACATCTCCCTGATCCACGCTGCCATTCCTAACGCGCCTCGCTAACCACCTTTGTCTTGAATGAAATGACCTCCCCCCTCACTACCGCCTTCCATACCTTCCAAACCACGGACGGCGAGACGTTCCCATTTTGGTTCATTTCCACATACTCCTCAATCACTTTCTCCTCTTAATGCAAAAAATTGGGTCTGCCATCAAACCCACAATGGCAAGTAATTGTTAACAATAAAGAAGAAACCTGAGTTCAATGGAAGGTAGATGGAGTTTGAAACTATGGTTATTTGAATTGCACCCGCGGACGTTCGCGACTTGAGAGTCCTTATTTGATCGCCACAAGGTTAAATTGGCAATGCTCGGTAAGCGAACCCGGATCTCGTGCTTGGGAGACAGCCAACATTCCTGACTGACGGGTGAGTGAGGCTTATTTCTCTCCATGCTTGTTCCCTCTTAGTTTCTAGTATTTATTCAACCATCTACAATCAATTTGCGATATACACTATCCAAAAATCATTCACATTGTCTTAGTTTGGAGATAGCCATGATTTAGAGATGCCGGTGTTGGACTGTGGTGAGCACAGTACGGTGTCTTACAACACCAGGTTAACGTCCAACAGGTATGTTTCGAACCACTAGCTTTTCTGCATTCACCATAGCCATTCCCTGGACAAAATCGAAAATTGGAATAGTTGCTCGCATGATTCAGGCTTTTACTTCTCCCCTCCCTAGTCAATAACGCTTGCCCATGGCCTAACTCTTCATCAGCAAGCTGAATGTACATCTCCGTTCACTAATTAATGGCATATGTTCCATTGTATAATTCTTATCCAGAAAGCGTTGTGAACTTTTCCAATCACTGAATAATAACACATGTTGAACTGTGTCCCGACATTTCAAATAGAGCGCACTCTGTTGGGAAAAACAACTCGTCTGTTTGCAAAGTGTGGGATACCATTTCGCATCAGACACCATTCGTTCCAAAGAACGTGGTAAAACTTGAACCTGAATGCGAAAAAGAACATACGTAGTCGGCAGGGTTCGAACCTGCGCGGGGAGACCCCAATGGATTTCTAGTCCATCGCCTTAACCACTCGGCCACGACTACACGAGAGCAGATGCTGTTCGGTGATTTGACGCGGAAGGTATTTTTTTATTCGGTAGTAGCAGGCAGACACACATAATACAATTCTCAACATTATTGAGTTCGCAATAAATATTCTTTCATTCAGAACCTGACGAAATCCAAACCCGAGATGAGCCAATAGCTTTGTTAAGGTTGCTATAGGAAAGTTTTGATAGCACCGCTTTGTTGAATTAGGAAATGCCATTTGATTTGATTTAAAATCGCAATTTGCTGTTGGACTCTGTGCATTGTCTTTCATTATTTGTTGACAGGGCGATAATGCACCGACAGAAATCAAAATACAAACTGGAGTTAGTGCTGGATTCTGAAAATGCAGGTCTTATCCTCAGGGTCCAGAAACATATGTGTTCAAGCAAATCCATTAAATTTCAACACACAAAAACAGAAACTTCAGGCAAAACTCAGCCGGTCTGGCATCATCAGTGGAGAGAGAAACGGAGTTAACGTTTCCACTCCGCATCAACTAAAGAGAGGATTTTACATTTATTATCAAATATCAGTTCGATACTCCCCTCGCTTCAGATCAAAAATGCCCAAATGTCACAAAAATATTCTGAACATTCTTCTAAATCCACGAACCAGTTCACATTCAGATGCAGAAATACTCCCTCCCACCTCCCTCGCTGCTGCCTGCCGATGGAAATGACCCGCCAGCAATCCAATGGCTTTCTCACCATATTCACAGCCAATCCCTTGCGGGCCTCCATTGCGGAACCGCCCTCCCTTTCGATAGAAGATCAAACTTCACCGGCAACTCCTTCCTCCTCACTACATGTCCCTCTTCCGTGTGCATCAGATATATTCCATCGCCCGCCAACATCTCCCCGATCAACGCTGCCCTCCCTCCCGCGCCTCGCTACCTACCTTTGCCTTGAATGAAATTACCTCCCCTCACTCCCGCCTTCCATACCTTGCAAACCACGGACGGCGAGACGTTCCCATTTTGGTTCATTTCCACATACTCCTCAATCACTTTCCCCATCTTATTGCATAAAATCGAGTCTGCCATCAAACCCACAATGGCAAGTCATTGTGAACAATAAAGAAGAAGCCTGAGTTCAATGGAAGTTAGGTGGAGTTTGAAACTATGGTTATTTGAATTGCACCCACGGACGTCTTTAGAGTCACAAAGCAACGTTCGCGACTTGAGAGTCCTCATTTGATCGCCACAAGGTTAAATTGGCAATGCTCGGTAACAGAACCCGGATCCAGTGCTTGGGAGACAGCCAATATTCCTGACTGACGGGTGAGTGAGGATTATTTCTCTCCATGCTGGTCTTGACTTGTTCCCTCTTAATTTCTAGTATTTATTCAACAATCTACAATATATTTGCGATATACACTATCCAAAAAGCATTCACATTGTCTTAGTTTGGAGATAGCCATGATTTGGAGATGCCGGTGTTGGACTGTGGTGAGCACAGTACGATGTCTTACAACACCAGGTTAACGTCCAACAGGTATGTTTCGAAACACTAGCTTTTCTGCATTCACCATAGCCAATCCCTGGACAAAATCGAAAATTGGAATTGTTGCTCGCATGATTCAGGCATTTTACTTCTCCCCTCCCTGGTCAACAACGCTTGCCCATGGCCTAAGTCTTCATCAGAAAGCTGAATGTACATCTCCGTTCACTAATTAATAGCATATGTTCCATTGTAAAATTCTTATCCAGATAGCGCTGTGAACTTTTCCAATCACTGAATTTTAACACATGTTGAACTGTGTCCCGACTTTTCAAATAGAGCGCACTCTGTTGGGAAAAACAACTCGTCTTTTTGCAAAGTGTGGGATACCATTTCGCATCAGACACCATTCGTTCCAAAGAACATGGTGAAACTTGAACCTGAATGCGAAAAAGAACATACGTAGTCGGCAGCGTTCGAAGCTGCGCGGGCAGACCCCAATGGATTTCTACTCCATCGCCTTAACCACTCGGCCACGACTACATGAGCGTAAAAGCTGCTTCGGTGATTTGACGCGGAAGGTATTTTTTTATTCGGCAGGAGCAGGCAGGCACACATAATACAATTCTGAACATTATTGTGTTCATAATAAGTATTCTTTCATTCAGAACCTGACGAAATCCAAACCCGAGATGAGCCAATAGCTTTGTTAAGGTTGCTATAAGAATGTTTTGATAGCACCGCTTTGTTTAATTAGGAAATGCCATTTGATTTGATTTAAATTCGCAATTTCCTGTTGGACTCTGTGCATTTTCTTTCTGTATTTGTTGACAGGGCGATAATGCACCGACAGAAATCACAATACAAACTGGAGTTAGTGCTGGATTCTGAAAATGCAGGAATTATCCTCAGGGTCCAGAAACATCTGGGTTAAAGCAAATCCATTAGATTTCAACTCACAAAAACAGAAACTTCAGGGGTAACTCAGCCGGTCTGGCATCATCAGTGGAGTGAGAAACGGAGTTAACGTTTCCGCTCCGCATCAACTAAAGGGAGGATTTTACATTTATTATCAAATATAAGTTCGATACTCCCCGCGCTTCAGATCCAAAATGCCCAAATGTCACAAAAATATTATCAACATTCTTCTAAATCCACGAACCAGTTCACATTCAGATGCAGAAATACTCCCTTCCACCTCCATCGCTGCTGCCTGCCGATGGAAATGACCAGCCAGCCATCCAATGGCTTGTTCACCATACTCATAGCCAATCCCTTGCGGGCCTCCATTGCTGAACCGCCCTCCCTTTCGATAGAAGATCAAACTTCACCTGCAACTCCTTCCTCCTCACTAAATGTGCCGCTTCCGTGTGCATCAGATATATTCCATTGCCCGCCAACATCTCCCTGATCCACGTTGCCATTCCTAACGCGCCTCGCTAACCACCTTTGTCTTGAATGAAATGACCTCCCCCCTCACTACCGCCTTCCATACCTTCCAAACCACGGACGGCGAGACGTTCCCATTTTGGTTCATTTCCACATACTCCTCAATCACTTTCTCCTCTTAATGCAAAAAATCGGGTCGGCCATCAAACCCACAATGGCAAGTAATTGTTAACAATAAAGAAGAAACCTGAGTTCAATGGAAGGTAGATGGAGTTTGAAACTATGGTTATTTGAATTGCACCCGCGGACGTTCGCGACTTGAGAGTCCTTATTTGATCGCCACAAGGTTAAATTGGCAATGCTCGGTTCGCGAACCCGGATCTCGTGCTTGGGAGACAGCCAACATTCCTGACTGACGGGTGAGTGAGGCTTATTTCTCTCCATGCTTGTTCCCTCTTAGTTTCTAGTATTTATTCAACCATCTACAATCAATTTGCGATATACACTATCCAAAAATCATTCACATTGTCTTAGTTTGGAGATAGCCATGATTTAGAGATGCCGGTGTTGGACTGTGGTGAGCACAGTACGGTGTCTTACAACACCAGGTTAACGTCCAACAGGTATGTTTCGAACCACTAGCTTTTCTGCATTCACCATAGCCATTCCCTGGACAAAATCGAAAATTGGAATAGTTGCTCGCATGATTCAGGCTTTTACTTCTCCCCTCCCGAGTCAATAACGCTTGCCCATGGCCTAACTCTTCATCAGCAAGCTGAATGTACATCTTCGTTTACTAATTAATGGCATATGTTCCATTGTATAATTCTTATCCAGAAAGCGTTGTGAACTTTTCCAATCACTGAATAATAACACATGTTGAACTGTGTCCCGACTTTTCAAATAGAGCGCACTCTGTTGGGAAAAACAACTCGTCTGTTTGCAAAGTGTGGGATACCATTTCGCATCAGACACCATTCGTTCCAAAGAACGTGGTGAAACTTGAACATGAATGCGAAAAAGAACATACGTAGTCGGCAGGGTTCGAACCTGCGCGTGGAAACCCCAATGGATTTCTAGTCCATTGCCTTAACCACTCGGCCACGACTACACGAGATCGGATGCTGTTCGGTGATTTGACGCGAAAGGTATTTTTTTATTCGGTAGTAGCAGGCAGACACACATAATACAATTCTCAACATTATTGAGTTCGCAATAAATATTCTTTCATTCAGAACCTGACGAAATCCAAACCCGAGATGAGCCAATAGCTTTGTTAAGGTTGCTATAGGAAAGTTTTGATCGCACCGCTTTGTTGAATTAGGAAATGCCATTTGATTTGATTTAAAATCGCAATTTGCTGTTGGACTCTGTGCATTGTCTTTCATTATTTGTTGACAGGGCGATAATGCACCGACAGAAATCAAAATACAAACTGGAGTTAGTGCTGGATTCTGAAAATGCAGGTCTTATCCTCAGGGTCCAGAAACATATGTGTTCAAGCAAATCCATTAAATTTCAACACACAAAAACAGAAACTTCAGGGAAAACTCAGCCGGTCTGGCATCATCAGTGGAGAGAGAAACGGAGTTAACGTTTCCACTCCGCATCAACTAAAGAGAGGATTTTACATTTATTATCAAATATCAGTTCGATACTCCCCTCGCTTCAGATCAAAAATGCCCAAATGTCACAAAAATATTCTGAACATTCTTCTAAATCAACGAACCAGTTCACATTCAGATGCAGAAATACTCCCTCCCACCTCCCTCGCTGCTGCCTGCCGATGGAAATGACCCGCCAGCAATCCAATGGCTTTCTCACCATATTCATAGCCAATCCCTTGCGGGCCTCCATTGCTGAACCGCCCTCCCTTTCGATAGAAGATCAAACTTCACCGGCAACTCCTTCCTCCTCACTACATGTCCCTCTTCCGTGTGCATCAGATATATTCCATCGCCCGCCAACATCTCCCCGATCAACGCTGCCCTCCCTCCCGCGCCTCGCTACCTACCTTTGCCTTGAATGAAATTACCTCCCCTCACTCCCGCCTTCCATACCTTGCAAACCACGGACGGCGAGACGTTCCCATTTTGGTTCATTTCCACATACTCCTCAATCACTTTCCCCATCTTAATGCAAAAAATCGGGTCTGCCATCAAACCCACAATGGCAACTCATTGTGAACAATAAAGAAGAAGCCTGAGTTCAATGGAAGGTAGGTGGAGTTTGAAACTATGGTTATTTGAATTGCACCCACGGACGTCTTTAGAGTAACAAAGCAACGTTCGCGACTTGAGAGTCCTCATTTGATCGCCCTAAGGTTAAATTGGCGATGCTCGGTAACAGAACCCGGATCCAGTGCTTGGGAGACAGCCAATATTCCTGACTGACGGGTGAGTGAGGATTATTTCTCTCCATGCTGGTCTTGACTTGTTCCCTCTTAATTTCTAGTATTTATTCAACCACCTACAATATATTTGTGATATACACTATCCAAAAAGCATTCACATTGTCTTAGGTTTGAGATAGTCATGATTTGGAGATGCCGGTGTTGGACTGTGGTGAGCACAGTAAGATGTCTTCCAACACCAGGTTAATGTCCAACAGGTTTGTTTCGAAACACTGGCTTTTCTGCATTCACCATAGCCAATCCCTGGACAAAATTGAAAATTTGAATTGTTCCTCGCATGATTCAGGCATTTTACTTCTCCCCTCCCTGGTCAATAACGCTTGCCCATGGCCGAAGTCTTCATCAGCAAGCTGAATGTACATCTCCGTTCACTCATTAATAGCATATGTTCCATTGTAAAATTCTTATCCAGAAAGCGCTGTGTACTTTTCCAATCACTGAATAATAACACATGTTGAACTGTGTCCCGACTTTTCAAATAGAGCGCACTCTGTTGGGAAAAACAACTCGTCTTTTTGCAAAGTGTGGGATACCATTTCGCATCAGACACCATTCGTTCCAAAGAACGTGGTGAAACTTGAACCTGAATGAGAAAAAGGGAAAACGTAATCGGCAGGGTTCGAACCTGCGCGGGGAGACCCCAATGGATTTCTACTCCATCGCCTTAACCACTCGACCACGACTACATGAGGGCAAAAGCTGCTTCGGTGATTTGACGCGGAAGGTATTTTTTTATTCGGGAGGAGCAGCAGACACACATAATACAATTCTGAACATTATTGTGTTCATAATAAGTATTCTTTCATTCAGAACCTGACGAAATCCAAACCCGAGATGAGCCAATAGCTTTGTTAAGGTTGCTATAAGAATGTTTTGATAGCACCGCTTTGTTGAATTAGGAAATGCCATTTGATTTGATTTAAATTCGCAATTTGCTGTTGGACTCTGTGCATTTTCTTTCTGTATTTGTTGACAGGGCGATAATGCACCGACAGAAATCACAATACAAACTGGAGTTAGTGCTGGATTCTGAAAATGCAGGAATTATCCTCAGGGTCCAGAAACATCTGGGTTAAAGCAAATCCATTAGATTTCAACTCACAAAAACAGAAACTTCAGGGGAAACACAGCCGGTCTGGCATCATCAGTGGAGAGAGAAACGGAGTTAACGTTTCCACTCCGCATCAACTAAAGGGAGGATTTTACATTTATTATCAAATATAAGTTCGATACTCCCCGCGCTTCAGATCCAAAATGCCCAAATGTCACAAAAATATTATCAACATTCTTCTAAATCCACGAACCAGTTCACATTCAGATGCAGAAATATTCCCTTCCACCTCCATCGCTGCTGCCTGCCGATGGAAATGACCAGCCAGCCATCCAATGGCTTGTTCACCATACTCATAGCCAATCCCTTGCGGGCCTCCATTGCTGAACAGCCCTCCCTTTCGATAGAAGATCAAACTTCACCTGCAACTCCTTCCTCCTCACTAAATATGCCGCTTCCGTGTGCATCAGATATATTCCATCGCCCGCCAACATCTCCCTGATCCACGCTGCCATTCCTAACGCGCCTCGCTAACCACCTTTGTCTTGAATGAAATGACCTCCCCCCTCACTACCGCCTTCCATACCTTCCAAACCACGGACGGCGAGACGTTCCCATTTTGGTTCATTTCCACATACTCCTCAATCACTTTCTCCTCTTAATGCAAAAAATTGGGTCTGCCATCAAACCCACAATGGCAAGTAATTGTTAACAATAAAGAAGAAACCTGAGTTCAATGGAAGGTAGATGGAGTTTGAAACTATGGTTATTTGAATTGCACCCGCGGACGTTCGCGACTTGAGAGTCCTCATTTGATCGCCACAAGGTTAAATTGGCAATGCTCGGTAAGCGAACCCGGATCTCGTGCATGGGAGACAGCCAACATTCCTGACTGACGGGTGAGTGAGGCTTATTTCTCTCCATGCTTGTTCCCTCTTAGTTTCTAGTATTTATTCAACCATCTACAATCAATTTGCGATATACACTATCCAAAAATCATTCACATTGTCTTAGTTTGGAAATAGCCATGATTTAGAGATGCCGGTGTTGGACTGTGGTGAGCACAGTACGATGTCTGACAGCACCAGGTTAACGTCCAACAGGTATGTTTCGAACCACTAGCTTTTCTGCATTCACCATAGCCATTCCCTGGACAAAATCGAAAATTGGAATAGTTGCTCGCATGATTCAGGCTTTTACTTCTCCCCTCCCTAGTCAATAACGCTTGCCCATGGCCTAACTCTTCATCAGCAAGCTGCCTGTACATCTCCGTTCACTAATTAATGGCATATGTTCCATTGTATAATTCTTATCCAGAAAGCGTTGTGAACTTTTCCAATCACTGAATAATAACACATGTTAAACTGTGTCCCGACTTTTCAAATAGAGCGCACTCTGTTGGGAAAAACAACTGGTCTTTTTGCAAAGTGTGGGATACCATTTCGCATCAGACACCATTCGTTCCAAAGAACGTGGTGAAACTTGAACCTGAATGCGAAAAAGAACATACGTAGTCGGCAGGGTTCGAACCTGCGCGGGGAGACCCCAATGGATTTCTAGTCCATCGCCTTAACCACTCGGCCACGACTACACGAGCTCAAAAGCTGCTTCGGTGTCATTTGACGCGGAAGGTATTTTTTTATTCGGTAGGAGTAGGCAGAAACACATCATTCAATTCTGAAAATTATTGAGTTCACAATAAATATTCTTTCATTCAGAACCTGACGAAACCCAAACCCGAGATGAGCCAATAGCTTTGTTAAGGTTGCTATAGGAAAGCTTTGATAGCACCACTTTGTTGAATTAGGAAATGTCATTTGATTTGATTTAAATTCGCAATTTGCTGTTGGACTCGGTGCATTTTCTTTCTGTATTTGTTGACAGGGCGATAATGCACCGAAAGAAATCACAATACAAACTGGAGTTAGTGCTGGATTCTGAAAATGCAGGAATTATCCTCAGGGTCCAGAAACATATGGGTTAAAGCAAATCCATTAAATTTCAACACACAAAAACAGAAACTTCAGGGAAAACTCAGCCGGTCTGGCATCATCAGTGGAGAGAGAAACGGAGTTAACGTTTCCACTCCGCATCAACTAAAGGGAGGAGTTTACATTTATTATCAAATATAAGTTCGATACTCCCCTCGCTTCAGATCCAAAGTGCCCAAATGCCACAAAAATATTCTCAACATTCTTCTAAATCCACGAACCAGTTCACATTCAGATGCAGAAATACTCCCTCCCACCTCCCTCGCTGCTGCCTGCCGATGGAAATGACCCGTCAGCAATCCAATGGCTTGCTCACCATACTCATAGCCAATCCCTTGCGGGCCACCATTGCTGAACCGCCCTCCCTTTCGATAGAAGATCAAACTTCACCTGCAACTCCTTCCTCCTCACTACATGTCCCGCTTCCGTGTGCATCAGATATATTCCACGCCCGCCAACATTTCCCCGATCCACGCTGCCCTTCCTAACGCGCCTCGCTAACCACCTTTGTCTTGAATGATATGACCTCCCCCCTCACTACCGCCTTTCATAACTTCCAAACCACGGACGGCGAGACGTTCCCATTTTGGTTCATTTCCACATACTCCTCAATCACTTTCTCCTCTTAATGCAAAAAATCGGGTCGGCCATCAAACCCACAATGGCAAGTAATTGTTAACAATAAAGAAGAAAGCTGAGTGCAATGGAGGGTAGATGGAGTTTGAAACTATGGTTATTTGAACTGCAACCGCGGACGTCTTTACAGTCACAAAGCAAGTTCGCGACTTGAGAGTCCTCATTTGATCGCCACAAGGTTAAATTGGCAATGCTCGGTAAGCGACCCCGGATCTAGTGCTTGGGAGACAGCCAACATTCCTGACTGACGGGTGAGTGAGGATTATTTCTCTCCATGCTTGTTCCCTCTTAGTTTCTAGTATTTATTCAACCATCTACAATCAATTTGCGATATACACTATCCAAAAAGCATTCGCATTGTCTTAGTTTGGAGATAGCCATGATTTAGAGATGCCGGTGTTGGACTGTGGTGAGCACAGTACGATGTCTTACAACACCAGGTGAACGTCCAACAGGTATGTTTCGAAACACTAGCTTTTCTGCATTCACCATAGCCAATCCCTGGACAAAATCGAAAATTGGAATTGTTGCTCGCATGATTCAGGCATCTTACTTCTCCCCTCCCTGGTCAACAACGCTTGCCCATGGCCTAAGTCTTCATCAGAAAGCTGAATGTACATCTCCGTTCACTAATTAATAGCATATGTTCCATTGTAAAATTCTTATCCAGATAGCGCTGTGTACTTTTCCAATCACTGAATAATAACACAGGTTGAACTGTCTCCCGACTTTTCAAATAGAGCGCACTCTGTTGGGAAAAACAACTCGTCTGTTTGCAAAGTGTGGGATACCATTTCGCATCAGACACCATTCGTTCCAAAGAACGTGGTGAAACTTGAACCTGAATGCGAAAAAGAACATACGTAGTCGGCAGGGTTCGAACCTGCGCGGGGAGACCCCAATGGATTTCTAGTCCATCGCCTTAACCACTCGGCCACGACTACTCGAAAGTAGATGCTGTTCGGTGATTTGACGCGGAAGGTATTTTTTTATTCGGTAGTAGCAGGCAGACACACATAATACAATTCTCAACATTATTGAGTTCGCAATAAATATTCTTTCATTCAGAACCTGACGAAATCCAAACCTGAGATGAGCCAATAGCTTTGTTAAGGTTGCTATAGGAAAGTTTTGATAGCACCGCTTTGTTGAATTAGGAAATGCCATTTGATTTGATTTAAAATCGCAATTTGCTGTTGGACTCTGTGCATTTTCTTTCATCATTTGTTGACAGGGCGATAATGCACCGACAGAAATCAAAATACAAACTGGAGTTAGTGCTGGATTCTGAAAATGCAGGTCTTATCCTCAGGGTCCAGAAACATATGTGTTCAAGCAAATCCATTAAATTTCAACACACAAAAACAGAAACTTCAGGGAAAACTCAGCCGGTCTGGCATCATCAGTGGAGAGAGAAACGGAGTTAACGTTTCCACTCCGCATCAACTAAAGAGAGGATTTTACATTTATTATCAAATATCAGTTCGATACTCCCCTCGGTTCAGATCCAAAATGCCCAAATGTCACAAAAATATTCTGAACATTCTTCTAAATCCACGAACCAGTTCACATTCAGATGCAGAAATACTCCCTCCCACCTCCCTCGCTGCTGCCTGCCGATGGAAATGACCCGCCAGCAATCCAATGGCTTTCTCACCATATTCACAGCCAATCCCTTGCGGGCCTCCATTGCTGAACCGCCCTCCCTTTCGATAGAAGATCAAACTTCACCTGCAACTCCTTCCTCCTCACTACATGTCCCGCTTCCGTGTGCATCAGATATATTCCACGCCCGCCAACATTTCCCCGATCCACGCTGCCCTTCCGAACGCGCCTTGCTAACCACCTTTGTCTTGAATGATATGACCTCCCCACTCACTACCGCCTTCCATAACTTCCAAACCACGGACGGCGAGACGTTCCCATTTTGGTTCATTTCCACATACTCCTCAATCACTTTCTCCTCATAATGCAAAAAATCTGGTCGGCCATCAAACCCACAATGACAAGTAATTGTTAACAATAAAGAAGAAACCTGAGTGCAATGGAGGGTAGATGGAGTTTGAAACTATGGTTATTTGAATTGCACCCGCGGACGTCTTTACAGTCACAAAGCAAGTTCGCGACTTGAGAGTCCTCATTTGATCGCCACAAGGCTAAATTGGCAATGCTAGGTAATCGATCCCGGATCTAGTGCTTGGGAGACAGCCAACATTCCTGACTGACGGGTGAGTGAGGATTATTTCTCTCCATGCTGGTCTTGACTTGATCCCTCTTAGTTTCTAGTATTTATTCAACCATCTACAATCAATTTGCGATATACACTATCCAAAAAGCATTCACATTGTCTTAGTTTGGAGATAGCCATGATTTAGAGATGCCGGTGTTGGACTGTGGTGAGCACAGTACGATGTCTTACAACACCAGGTCAACGTCCAACAGGTTTGTTTCGAAACACTAGCTTTTCTGCATTCACCATAGCCAATCCCTGGACAAAATTGAAAATTGGAATTGTTGCTCGCATGATTCAGGCTTTTACTTCTCCCCTCCCTAGTCAATAACGCTTGCCCATGGCCTAACTCTTCATCAGCAAGCTGTCTGTACATCTCCGTTCACTAATTAATGGCATATGTTCCATTCTTTAATTCTTATCCAGAAAGCGTTGTGAACTTTTCCAATCACTGAATAATAACACATGTCGAACTGTGTCCCGCCTTTTCAAATAGAGCGCACTCTGTTGGGAAAAACAACTGGTCTTTTTGCAAAGTGTGGGATACCATTTCGCATCAGACACCATTCGTTCCAAAGAACGTGGTGAAACTTGAACCTGAATGAGAAAAAGAACGTACGTAGTCGGCAGGGTTCGAACCTGCGCGTGGAAACCCCAGTGGATTTCTAGTCCATCGCCTTAACCACTCGGCCACGACTACACGAGAGCAGATGCTGTTCGGTGATTTGACGCGGAAGGTATTTTTTTATTCGGTAGTAGCAGGCAGACACACATAATACAATTCTCAACATTATTGAGTTCGCAATAAATATTCTTTCATTCAGAACCTGACGAAATCCAAACCCGAGATGAGCCAATAGCTTTGTTAAGGTTGCTATAGGAAAGTTTTGATAGCACCGCTTTGTTGAATTAGGAAATGCCATTTGATTTGATTTAAAATCGCAATTTGCTGTTGGACTCTGTGCATTTTCTTTCATTATTTGTTGACAGGGCGATAATGCACCGACAGAAATCAAAATACAAACTGGAGTTAGTGCTGGATTCTGAAAATGCAGGTCTTATCCTCAGGGTCCAGAAACATATGTGTTCAAGCAAATCCATTAAATTTCAACACACAAAAACAGAAACTTCAGGGAAAACTCAGCCGGTCTGGCATCATCAGTGGAGAGAGAAACGGAGTTAACGTTTCCACTCCGCATCAACTAAAGAGAGGATTTTACATTTATTATCAAATATCAGTTCGATACTCCCCTCGGTTCAGATCCAAAATGCCCAAATGTCACAAAAATATTCTGAACATTCTTCTAAATCCACGAACCAGTTCACATTCAGATGCAGAAATACTCCCTCCCACCTCCCTCGCTGCTGCCTGCCGATGGAAATGACCCGCCAGCAATCCAATGGCTTTCTCACCATATTCACAGCCAATCCCTTGCGGGCCTCCATTGCTGAACCGCCCTCCCTTTCGATAGAAGATCAAACTTCACCTGCAACTCCTTCCTCCTCACTACATGTCCCGCTTCCGTGTGCATCAGATATATTCCACGCCCGCCAACATTTCCCCAACCACGCTGCCCTTCCGAACGCGCCTTGCTAACCACCTTTGTCTTGAATGATATGACCTCCCCCCTCACTACCGCCTTCCATAACTTCCAAACCACGGACGGCGAGACGTTCCCATTTTGGTTCATTTCCACATACTGCTCAATCACTTTCTCCTCTTAATGCAAAAAATCTGGTCGGCCATCAAACCCACAATGACAAGTAATTGTTAACAATAAAGAAGAAACCTGAGTGCAATGGAGGGTAGATGGAGTTTGAAACTATGGTTATTTGAATTGCACCCGCGGACGTCTTTACAGTCACAAAGCAAGTTCGCGACTTGAGAGTCCTCATTTGATCGCCACAAGGCTAAATTGGCAATGCTAGGTAAGCGATCCTGGATCTAGTGCTTGGGAGACAGCCAACATTCCTGACTGACGGGTGAGTGAGGATTATTTCTCTCCATGCTGGTCTTGACTTGATCCCTCTTAGTTTCTAGTATTTATTCAACCATCTACAATCAATTTGCGATATACACTATCCAAAAAGCATTCACATTGTCTTAGTTTGGAGATAGCCATGATTTAGAGATGCCGGTGTTGGACTGTGGTGAGCACAGTACGATGTCTTACAACACCAGGTCAACGTCCAACAGGTTTGTTTCGAAACACTAGCTTTTCTGCATTCACCATAGCCAATCCCTGGACAAAATTGAAAATTGGAATTGTTGCTCGCATGATTCAGGCTTTTACTTCTCCCCTCCCTAGTCAATAACGCTTGCCCATGGCCTAACTCTTCATCAGCAAGCTGTCTGTACATCTCCGTTCACTAATTAATGGCATATGTTCCATTCTTTAATTCTTATCCAGAAAGCGTTGTGAACTTTTCCAATCACTGAATAATAACACATGTCGAACTGTGTCCCGCCTTTTCAAATAGAGCGCACTCTGTTGGGAAAAACAACTGGTCTTTTTGCAAAGTGTGGGATACCATTTCGCATCAGACACCATTCGTTCCAAAGAACGTGGTGAAACTTGAACCTGAATGAGAAAAAGAACGTACGTAGTCGGCAGGGTTCGAACCTGCGCGTGGAAACCCCAATGGATTTCTAGTCCATCGCCTTAACCACTCGGCCACGACTACACGAGAGCAGATGCTGTTCGGTGATTTGACGCGGGAGGTATTTTTTTATTCGGTAGTAGCAGGCAGACACACATAATACAATTCTCAACATTATTGAGTTCGCAATAAATATTCTTTCATTCAGAACCTGACGAAATCCAAACCCGAGATGAGCCAATAGCTTTGTTAAGGTTGCTATAGGAAAGTTTTGATAGCACCGCTTTGTTGAATTAGGAAATGCCATTTGATTTGATTTAAAATCGCAATTTGCTGTTGGACTCTGTGCATTTTCTTTCATTATTTGTTGACAGGGCGATAATGCACCGACAGAAATCAAAATACAAACTGGAGTTAGTGCTGGATTCTGAAAATGCAGGTCTTATCCTCAGGGTCCAGAAACATATGTGTTCAAGCAAATCCATTAAATTTCAACACACAAAAACAGAAACTTCAGGGAAAACTCAGCCGGTCTGGCATCATCAGTGGAGAGAGAAACGGAGTTAACGTTTCCACTCCGCATCAACTAAAGAGAGGATTTTACATTTATTATCAAATATCAGTTCGATACTCCCCTCGCTTCAGATCAAAAATGCCCAAATGTCACAAAAATATTCTGAACATTCTTCTAAATCCACGAACCAGTTCACATTCAGATGCAGAAATACTCCCTCCCACCTCCCTCGCTGCTGCCTGCCGATGGAAATGACCCGCCAGCAATCCAATGGCTTTCTCACCATATTCACAGCCAATCCCTTGCGGGCCTCCATTGCTGAACCGCCCTCCCTTTCGATAGAAGATCAAACTTCACCTGCAACTCCTTCCTCCTCACTACATGTCCCGCTTCCGTGTGCATCAGATATATTCCACGCCCGCCAACATTTCCCCGATCCACGCTGCCCTTCCGAACGCGCCTTGCTAACCACCTTTGTCTTGAATGATATGACCTCCCCCCTCACTACCGCCTTCCATAACTTCCAAACCACGGACGGCGAGACGTTCCCATTTTGGTTCATTTCCACATACTCCTCAATCACTTTCTCCTCTTAATGCAAAAAATCTGGTCGGCCATCAAACCCACAATGACAAGTAATTGTTAACAATAAAGAAGAAACCTGAGTGCAATGGAGGGTAGATGGAGTTTGAAACTATGGTTATTTGAATTGCACCCGCGGACGTCTTTACAGTCACAAAGCAAGTTCGCGACTTGAGAGTCCTCATTTGATCGCCACAAGGCTAAATTGGCAATGCTAGGTAAGCGATCCCGGATCTAGTGCTTGGGAGACAGCCAACATTCCTGACTGACGGGTGAGTGAGGATTATTTCTCTCCATGCTGGTCTTGACTTGATCCCTCTTAGTTTCTAGTATTTATTCAACCATCTACAATCAATTTGCGATATACACTATCCAAAAAGCATTCACATTGTCTTAGTTTGGAGATAGCCATGATTTAGAGATGCCGGTGTTGGACTGTGGTGAGCACAGTACGATGTCTTACAACACCAGGTCAACGTCCAACAGGTTTGTTTCGAAACACTAGCTTTTCTGCATTCACCATAGCCAATCCCTGGACAAAATTGAAAATTGGAATTGTTGCTCGCATGATTCAGGCTTTTACTTCTCCCCTCCCTAGTCAATAACGCTTGCCCGTGGCCTAACTCTTCATCAGCAAGCTGTCTGTACATCTCCGTTCACTAATTAATGGCATATGTTCCATTCTTTAATTCTTATCCAGAAAGCGTTGTGAACTTTTCCAATCACTGAATAATAACACATGTCGAACTGTGTCCCGACTTTTCAAATAGAGCGCACTCTGTTGGGAAAAACAACTCGTCTTTTTGCAAAGTGTGGGATACCATTTCGCATCAGACACCATTCGTTCCAAAGAACGTGGTGAAACTTGAACCTGAATGAGAAAAAGAACGTACGTAGTCGGCAGGGTTCGAACCTGCGCGTGGAAACCCCAATGGATTTCTAGTCCATCGCCTTAACCACTCGGCCACGACTACACGAGAGCAGATGCTGTTCGGTGATTTGACGCGGGAGGTATTTTTTTATTCGGTAGTAGCAGGCAGACACACATAATACAATTCTCAACATTATTGAGTTCGCAATAAATATTCTTTCATTCAGAACCTGACGAAATCCAAACCCGAGATGAGCCAATAGCTTTGTTAAGGTTGCTATAGGAAAGTTTTGATAGCACCGCTTTGTTGAATTAGGAAATGCCATTTGATTTGATTTAAAATCGCAATTTGCTGTTGGACTCTGTGCATTTTCTTTCATTATTTGTTGACAGGGCGATAATGCACCGACAGAAATCAAAATACAAACTGGAGTTAGTGCTGGATTCTGAAAATGCAGGTCTTATCCTCAGGGTCCAGAAACATATGTGTTCAAGCAAATCCATTAAATTTCAACACACAAAAACAGAAACTTCAGGGAAAACTCAGCCGGTCTGGCATCATCAGTGGAGAGAGAAACGGAGTTAACGTTTCCACTCCGCATCAACTAAAGAGAGGATTTTACATTTATTATCAAATATCAGTTCGATACTCCCCTCGGTTCAGATCCAAAATGCCCAAATGTCACAAAAATATTCTGAACATTCTTCTAAATCCACGAACCAGTTCACATTCAGATGCAGAAATACTCCCTCCCACCTCCCTCGCTGCTGCCTGCCGATGGAAATGACCCGCCAGCAATCCAATGGCTTTCTCACCATATTCACAGCCAATCCCTTGCGGGCCTCCATTGCTGAACCGACCTCCCTTTCGATAGAAGATCAAACTTCACCTGCAACTCCTTCCTCCTCACTACATGTCCCGCTTCCGTGTGCATCAGATATATTCCACGCCCGCCAACATTTCCCCGATCCACGCTGCCCTTCCGAACGCGCCTTGCTAACCACCTTTGTCTTGAATGATACGACCTCCCCCCTCACTACCGCCTTCCATAACTTCCAAACCACGGACGGCGAGACGTTCCCATTTTGGTTCATTTCCACATACTCCTCAATCACTTTCTCCTCTTAATGCAAAAAATCTGGTCGGCCATCAAACCCACAATGACAAGTAATTGTTAACAATAAAGAAGAAACCTGAGTGCAATGGAGGGTAGATGGAGTTTGAAACTATGGTTATTTGAATTGCAACCGCGGACGTCTTTACAGTCACAAAGCAAGTTCGCGACTTGAGAGTCCTCATTTGATCGCCACAAGGCTAAATTGGCAATGCTAGGTAAGCGACCCCGGATCTAGTGCTTGGGAGACAGCCAACATTCCTGACTGACGGGAGAGTGAGGATTATTTCTCTCCATGCTGGTCTTGACTTGATCCCTCTTAGTTTCTAGTATTTATTCAACCATCTACAATCAATTTGCGATATACACTATCCAAAAAGCATTCACATTGTCTTAGTTTGGAGATAGCCATGATTTAGAGATGCCGGTGTTGGACTGTGGTGAGCACAGTATGATGTCTTACAACACCAGGTCAACGTCCAACAGGTTTGTTTCGAAACACTAGCTTTTCTGCATTCACCATAGCCAATCCCTGGACAAAATTGAAAATTGGAATTGTTGCTCGCATGATTCAGGCTTTTACTTCTCCCCTCCCTAGTCAATAACGCTTGCCCATGGCCTAACTCTTCATCAGCAAGCTGTCTGTACATCTCCGTTCACTAATTAATGGCATATGTTCCATTCTTTAATTCTTATCCAGAAAGCGTCGTGAACTTTTCCAATCACTGAATAATAACACATGTCGAACTGTGTCCCGACTTTTCAAATAGAGCGCACTCTGTTGGGAAAAACAACTCGTCTTTTTGCAAAGTGTGGGATACCATTTCGCATCAGACACCATTCGTTCCAAAGAACGTGGTGAAACTTGAACCTGAATGAGAAAAAGAACATACGTAGTCGGCAGGGTTCGAACCTGCGCGTGGAAACCCCAATGGATTTCTAGTCCATCGCCTTAACCACTCGGCCACGATTACACGAGAGCAGATGCTGTTCGGTGATTTGACGCGGAAGGTATTTTTTTATTCGGTAGTAGCAGGCAGACACACATAATACAATTCTCAACATTATTGAGTTCGCAATAAATATTCTTTCATTCAGAACCTGACGAAATCCAAACCCGAGATGAGCCAATAGCTTTGTTAAGGTTGCTATAGGAAAGTTTTGATAGCACCGCTTTGTTGAATTAGGAAATGCCATTTGATTTGATTTAAAATCGCAATTTGCTGTTGGACTCTGTGCATTTTCTTTCTGTATTTGTTGACAGGGCGATAATGCACCGACAGAAATCACAATACAAACTGGAGTTAGTGCTGGATTCTGAAAATGCAGGTATTATCCTCAGGGTCCAGAAACATATGTGTTAAAGCAAATCCATTAAATTTCAACACACAAAAACAGAAACTTCAGGGAAAACTCAGCCAGTCTGGCATCATCAGTGGAGAGAGAAACGGAGTTAACGTTTCCACTCCGCATCAACTAAAGAGAGGATTATACATTTATTATCAAATATCAGTTCGATACTCCCCTCGCTTCAGATCCAAAATGTCACAACAATATTCTGAACATTCTTCTAAATCCCCGAACCAGTTCACATTCAGATGCAGAAATACTCCCTCCCACCTCCCTCGCTGTTGCCTGCCGATGGAAATGACCCGCCAGCAATCCAATGGCTTTCTCACCATATTCACAGCCAATCCCTTGCGGGCCTCCATTGCTGAACCGCCCCCCCTTTCGATAGAAGATCAAACTTCACCGGCAACTCCTTCCTCCTCACTACATGTCCCGCTTCCGTGTGCATCAGATATATTCCATCGCCCGCCAACATCTCCCCGATCAACGCTGTCCTCCCTCCCGCGCCTCGCTACCTACCTTTGTCTTGAATGAAATGACCTCCCCTCACTCCCGCCTTCCATACCTTCCAAACCACGGACGGCGAGGCGTTCCCATTTTGGTTCATTTCCACATACTCCTCAATCACTTTCCCCATCTTAATGCAAAAAATCGGGGCTGCCATCAAACCCGCAATGGCAAGTCATTGTTAACAATAAAGAAGAAGCCTGAGTTCAATGGAAGGTAGGTGGAGTTTGAAACTATGGTTATTTGAATTGCACCCACGGACGTCTTTCGAGTCACAAAGCAACGTTCGCGACTTGAGAGTTCTCATTTGATCGCCCTAAGGTTAAATTGGCAATGCTCGGTAACAGAACCCGGATCCAGTGCTTGGGAGACAGCCAACATTCCTGACTGACGGGTGAGTGAGGATTATTTCTCTCCATGCTGGTCTTGAATTGCTCCCTCTGAATTTCTAGTATTTATTCAACCATCTACAATAAAATTGCGATATTCACTATCCAAAAAGCATTCGCATTGTCTTAGTTTGGAGATAGCCATGATTTGGAGATGCCGGTGCTGGACTGTGGTGAGCACAGTAAGATGTCTTACAACACCAGGTTAACGTCCAACAGGTTTGTTTCGAAAAACTAGCTTTTCTACATTCACCATAGCCAATCCCTGGACAAAATTGAAAATTGGAATTGTCGCTCGCATGATTCAGGCATTTTACTTCTCCCCTCCCTGGTCAATAACGCTTGCCCATGGCCTAACTCTTCATCAGCAGGCTGTCTTTACATCTCCGTTCACTAATTAATAGCATATGTTCCATTGTCAAATTCTTATCCATAAAGCGCTGTGTACTTTTCCAATCACTGAATAATAACACATGTTGAACTGTGTCCCGACTTTTCAAATAGAAAAACAACTCGTCTTTTTGCAAAGTGTGGGATACCATTTCGCATCAGACACCATTCGTTCCAAAGAACGTGGTGAAACTTGAACCTGAATGAGAAAAAGAACATACGTAGTCGACAGGGTATGAACCTCCGCGGGGAAACCCAAATGGTTGTTTAGTCCATCGCCTTTACCACTCGGCCACGACTACATGAGCGCAAAAGCTGCTTAGGTGATTTGACGCGGAAGATATTTTTTTATTCGGGAGGAGCATGGAGACACACATAATACAATTCTGAACATTATTGTGTTAATAATAAATATTCTTTCATTCAGAACCTGACGAAATCCAAACGCGAAATGAGCCAATAGCTTTGTTAAGGTTGCTATAGGAAAGTTTTGATAGCACCACTTTGTTGAATTAAAAAATGCCATTTGATTTGATTTAAATTCGCAATTTGCTGTTGGACTCTGTGCATTTTCTTTCTATATTTGTTGACAGGGCGATAATGCACCGACAGAAATCACAATACAACTGGAGTTAGTGCTGGATTCTGAAAATGCAGGAATTATCCTCAGGGTCCTGAAGCATATGGGTTAAAGCAAACCCATTAAATTTCAACACACAAAAACAGAAACTTCAGGGAAAACTCAGCCGGTCTGGCATCATCAGTGGAGAGAGAAACGGAGTTAACGTTTAAACTTCGCATCAACTAAAGAGAGGATTTTACATTTATTATCAAATATCAGTTCGATACTCCCCTCGTTTCAGATCCAAAATGCCCAAATGTCACAAAAATATTCTGAACATTCTACTGAATCCACGAACCAGTTTACATTCAGATGCAGAAATACTCCCTCCCACCTCCCTCGCTGCTGCCTGCCGATGGAAATGACCCGCCAGCAATCCAATGGCTTTCGCGCCATATTCAGAGCCAATTCCTTGAGGGCCTCCATTGCTGAACCGCCCTCTCTTCCGATAGAAGATCAAAGTTCACCGGCAACTCCTTCCTCCTCACTACATGACCCTCTTCCGTGTGCATCAGATATATTCCATCGCCCGCCAACATCTCCCCGATCAACTATGCCCTCCCTCCCGCGCCTCGCTACCTACCTTTGTCTTGAATGAAATGACCTCCCCCCTCACTACCGCCTTCCATACCTTCCAAACCACGGACGGCGAGACGTTCCCATTTTGGTTCATTTCCACATACTCCTCAATCACTTTCTCCTCTTAATGCAAAAAATCGGGTCTGCCATCAAACCCACAATGGCAAGTCATTGTTAACAATAAAGAAGAAGACTGAGTTCAATGGAAGGTCGGTGGAGTTTGAAACTATGGTTATTTGAATTGCACCCACGGACGTCTTTCGAGTCACAAAGCAACGTCCGCGACTTGAGAGTCCTCATTTGATCGCCCTAAGGTTAAATTGGCAATGCTCGGTAACAGAACCCGGATCCAGTGTTTGGGAGACAGCCAATATTCCTGACTGACGGGTGAGTGAGGATTATTTCTCTCCATGCTGGTCTTGACTTGTTCCCTCTTAATTTCTAGTATTTATTCAACCATCTACAATATATTTGCGATATACACTATCCAAAAAGCATTCGCATTGTCTTAGTTTGGAGATAGCCATGATTTGGAGATGCCGGTGTTGGACTGTGGTGAGCACAGTAAGAAGTCTTACAACACCAGGTTAAAGTCCAACAGGTTTGTATCGAAACACTATCTGTCCTTCATTCAACATAACCGATCCCTGGACAAAATTGAAAATTGGAATTGTTGTTCGCAAGATTCATGGTTTTACTTCCCCCCTCCCTGGTCAATAACGCTTGCGCAATAGCTGCTCTGGTGTCATTTGACGCGGACGGTATTTTTCTATTCGCAGACAGTCAAACAGAATACAATTCTGAACAGTACTGAGTTCATAATAAATATTCCTTCATTCAGAACCTGACGAAATCCAAACCCGAGATGAGCCAATAGCTTTCTTAAGGTTGCTATAGGAAAGTTTTGATAGCACCGCTTTGTTGAATTAGGAAATGTCATTTGATTTGATTTAAATTCGCAATTTGCTGTTGGACTCTGTGCATTTTCTTTCTCTATTTGTTGACAGGGCGATAATGCACCGACAGAAATCACAATGCAAACTGGAGTTAGTGCTGGATTTCGAAAATGCAGGAATTATCCGCCGGGTCCAGAAACATCTGGGTTAAAGCAAATCCATTAAATTTCAACACACAAAAACACAAACTTCAGGGTAAATTCAGCCGGTGATCATCAGTGTTGAGAGAAACGGAGTTAAGGTTTCCATTCCGCATCAACTAAAGAGAGGATTTTACATTTACTTTCAAATATCAGTTCGATACTCCCCTCCCTTCAGAACCGAAATGCCCCAAATTCCCCAAAGATTTCTGAACATTTTTCTGAATCCACGAACCTGTTCACATTCAGATGCAGAAGTACCCCCACCCACCTCCCTCGCTCATGCCTGCGGATGGAGATGACCCACCAGCAATCCAATGGCTTTCTCGCCATACTCATAGCCAACCCCCCTTGCGCGCCTCCATTGCTGAACCGCCCAGCCTTTAGATAGAAGATCAAACTTCACCGGCACCTCCTTCCTCCTCACTAAATGTCCCGGTTTCGGGTGCACCACCTATATTCAATCGTCCGAACAAATCTACTCGATCAACGGCTGTATTCCACTAGCGCCTCGCTGACCACCTTTGCCATGAATGAAATGACCTTCTCCCTCACTACGGCCTTTAATGCCTCCTAAACCACGGACGGCAAGACATTCCCATTTTCGTTAATTTCCACGTGCTCCTCAATCAGTTTCCCCACCTGAATGTAAAAAATCGGGTCTGAAACATGAGTTCAATGGGAGGTAGATGGAGTTTGAAACTATGGTTATTTCAATTGCACCCGCGGACGTCTTTAGAGTCACAAAGCAACGTTCGCTACTTTGGAGTCCTCATTTGATCGTCATCAGGTTGCATTGGCAATGCTGGGGTATCGAACACGGATCCAGTACTTGGGCAGCAGCCAACTTTCCTGACTGACGGGTGAGTAAGGCTTATTTCTCTCCATGCTGATCTTGACTTGTTCTCTCTTGGTGTCTAATATTTATTCAACAATCTACACTAAATTAGCGATATACAATATCCAAAAAGCGTTCATATTGTCTTAGTTTGAAGATAGCCATGTTGTGCAAATGCCGGTTTTGGACTGGGGTGAGCACAGTAAGAAGTCTTACAACGCCAGGTTAAAGTCCAACAGGTTTGTTTCGAAACACTAACTTTCCTGCATTTGCCATAGCCAATCACTGGACAAAATTGAAAATTGCAATTATTGCTCGCAAGATTCAGGCTTTTCCTTCTCCCCTCCCTGGTCAATAACGCTTGCCCATGGCCTAACTCTTCATCAGCAAGCTGTCTGTACATCTCTGTTCACTAAATAATAGCATATGTTCCATTGTAAAATTCTTATCCAGAAAGCGCGGTGTACTTTTCCAATCACTGAATAATAACACATATTGAACTGTGTCCCGACTTTTCAAATAGAGCGCACTCTGTTGGGAAAAACAACTCGTCTTTTTGAAAAGTGTAGGATACCATTTCGCACCAGACACCATTCGTTCCAAAGGAACGTGGTGAAACTTGAACCTGAATGAGAAAACGTATACTCGTAATCGGCAGGATGCGACCCTGTGCGGGAAGGCCCTAATGGATTACTAATCAATCGCCTTAACCACTCGGCCACGACTACACGAGCGCAACAGTTGCTTTGGTGTCATTTAACACGGAAGGTATTTTTTTATTCCGTAGTAGCAGACAGAAACACAGAATGCAATTCTGAACAGTATTGAGTTCATAATAAATATTCCTTCATTCAGAACCTGATGAAATCCAAACCCGAGAAATGAAATGAAAATCGCTTATTCGCACAAGTAGGCTAAAAATGAAGTTACTGTAAAAAGCCCCTAGTCGCCACAATCCGGCGCCTGCTCGTGGAGGCTGGTGCGGAATTGAAACGTACTGCTGGCCTGCCTTGGTCTGCTTTAAAAGCCAGCGATTTAGCCCAGTGTGCTAAACCAATAGCTCCGTGAATGTTGCTATAGGAAAGCTTTGATGGAATCCCTTTTTTGAATTCGGAAATGTCATTTGGTTTGATTTAAATTCGCAATCTGCTGTTGAACTCGGTGCATTTTCTCTCTGTATTTGTTGACAGGGCGATAATGCACCGACAGAAATCACAATACAAACAGGAGTTAGTACTGGATTCCGAAAATGCAGGAAGTATCCTCCGGGTCCAGAAAGATTCTTGCTTAAAGCAAACCCAATAAGTTTCAGGACAGAAAAACAGAAACTTCAGGGGAAACTAAGCCCGTCTGGCATCATCAGTGTTGAGGGAAACGGAGTTAACCTTTCCATTCCGCATCAACTAAAGAGAGGATTTTACATTTATTTTCAAATATCAGTTCGATACTCCCCTCCCTTCAGAACCGAAATGCCCAAATGTCACAAAAATATTCTGAACATTCTTCTAAATCCAGGAACCAGTTCACATTCAGATGCAGAAGTACCCCCTCCCACCTCCCTCGCTCATGCCTGCGGATGGAGATGACCCGCCAGCAATCCAATGGCTTTCTCACCGTACTCATAGCCAACCCCCCCTTGCGCGCCTCCATTGCTGAACCGCCCAGCCTTTAGATAGAAGATCAAACTTCACCGGCACCTCCTTCCTCCTCACTAAATGTCCCGGTTTCGGGTGCACCACATATATTCAATCGTCCGAACAAATCTACCCGATCAACGGTTTATTCCCCTAGCGCCTCGCTGACCACCTTTGCCATGAATGAAATTAACTCCTCCCTCACTACGGCCTTTAATGCCTCCTAAACCACGGACGGCAAGACATTCCCATTTTCGTTCATTTCCACGTGCTCCTCAATCAGTTTCCCCACCTTAATGTAAAAAATCGGGTCTGAAACATGAGTTCAATGGGACGTAGATGGAGTTTGAAACTATGGTTATTTCAATTGCACCCACGGACGTCTTTAGAGTCACAAAGCAACGTTCGTTACTTTGGAGTCCTCATTTGATCGTCATCAGGTTGCATTGGCAATGCTGGGGTATCGAACACGGATCCAGTACTTGGGCAGCAGCCAACTTTCCTTACTGACGGGTGAGTAAGGATTATTTCTCTCCATGCTGGTCTTGACTTGTTCTCTCTTGGTGTCTAATATTTATTCAACAATCTACACTAAATTAGCGATATACAATATCCAAAAAGCATTCATATTGTCTTAGTTTGAAGATAGCCATGATTTGCAAATGCCGGTTTTGGACTGAGGTGAGCACAGTAAGAAGTTTTACAACGCCAGGTTAAAGTCCAACAGGTTTGTTTCGAAACACTAACTTTCCTGCATTTGCCATAGCCAATCACTGGACAAAATTGAAAATTGCAATTATTGCTCGCAAGATTCAGGCTTTTCCTTCTCCCCTCCCTGGTCAATAACGCTTGCCCATGGCCTAACTCTTCATCAGCAAGCTGTCTGTACATCTCTGTTCACTAAATAATAGCATATGTTCCATTGTAAAATTCTTATCCAGAAAGCGCGGTGTACTTTTCCAATCACTGAATAATAACACATATTGAACTGTGTCCCGACTTTTCAAATAGAGCGCACTCTGTTGGGAAAAACAACTCGTCTTTTTGAAAAGTGTAGGATACCATTTCGCATCAGACACCATTCGTTCCAAAGGAACGTGGTGAAACTTGAACCTGAATGAGAAAACGTATACTCGTAATCGGCAGGATGCGACCCTGTGCGGGAAGGCCCTAATGGATTACTAATCAATCGCCTTAAGCACTCGGCCACGACTACACGAGCACAACAGTTGCTTTGGTGTCATTTAACACGGAAGGTATTTTTTTATTCCGTAGTAGCAGACAGAAACACAGAATGCAATTCTGAACAGTATTGAGTTCATAATAAATATTCCTTCATTCAGAACCTGATGAAACCCAAACCCGAGAAATGAAATGAAAATCGCTTATTCGTACAAGTAGGCTTCAAATGAAGTTACTGTGAAAAGCCCCTAGTCGCCACAATCCGGCGCCTGCTCGTGGAGGCTGGTACGGAATTGAAACGGACTGCTGGCCTGCCTTGGTCTGCTTTAAAAGCCAGCGATTTAGCCCAGTGTGCTAAACCAATAGCTCCGTGAATGTTGCTATAGGAAAGCTTTGATAGAATCCCTTTTTTGAATTCGGAAATGTCATTTGGTTTGATTTAAATTCGCAATTTGCTGTTGAACTCGGTGCATTTCCTTTCTATATTTGTTGACAGGGCGATAATGCACCGACAGAAATCACAATACAAACAGGAGTTAGTACTGGATTCCGAAAATACAGGAATTATCCTCCGGGTCCAGAAAGATTCTTGCTTAAAGCAAACCCAATAAGTTTCAGGACAGAAAAACAGAAACTTCAGGGGAAACTAAGCCCGTCTGGCATCATCAGTGTTGAGAGAAACGGAGTTAACGTTTCCATTCCGCATCAACTAAAGAGAGGATTTTACATTTATTTTCAAATATCAGTTCGATACTCCCCTCCCTTCAGAACCGAAATGCCCAAATGTCACAAAAATATTCTGAACATTCTTCTAAATCCAGGAACCAGTTCACATTCAGATGCAGAAATACTCCCTCGCACTTTCCTCGCTGCTGCCTGCCGTTGGAAATGACCCGCCAGCAATCCAATGGCTTTCTCGCCATACTCACCGCCAACCCACTTGCGCACCTTTATTGCTGACCGGCCGTCCCTTTCCACAGAAGATCAAACTTCACCTGCAACTCCTTCCTCCTCACTAAATGTCGCGGTTGCGGGTGCACCACATATATTCAATCGCCCGCCAAAATCTCCCGATCAACCGCTGCCCTTCCTCCCGCGCCTCGTGAGACACCTTATCGTGAATTAAATGATCTCCTCACTACGGCCTTCAATGCCTCCCAAACCACGGACGGCGATTCGTTCCCATTTTGGTTTATTTCCACATACTCCTCAATCACTTTCACCACCTTAATGCAAAAACTCGGGTCTGCCATCAAACCCACAATGGTAAGCCATCATTAACAATAAAGAAGAAACCTGAGTTCAATGAGAGATAGATGGAGTTTGAAAGTACGGTTATTTGAATTGCACTCGTCGACGTCTTTAGAGTCACAAAGTAACGTTCGAGACTTGGGAGCCCTCATTTGATCGCCATTAGGTTACATTGGCAATGCTTGGTAATCGATCCCGGATCCAGTGCTTGGGAAAGAACCAACATTCCTGACTGACGGGTGAGTGATGAACATTTCTCTAGATGCTGATCTTGACTTGTTCCCTTTTAGTTTCTTGTATTTATTCAACCAATCACAATAAATTAGCGATATACAATATCCAAAAAGCATTCTTAGTTTGACGATAGCCATGATGTGGAGATGCTGCTGTTGGACTGGGGTGAGCACAGTAAGAGGTCTTACAACACCGGGATAAAGTCCAACAGGTTTGTTTTGAATCACTAGTTTTCCTGCATTCACCATAGTCAATCCCTGGACAAAAATGAAAATTGGAATTGTTGCTAGCAAGATTCAGGCTTTTACGTCTCCCCTCCCTGGTCAATAACGCTTGCCCAATGGTCTTAATGAGAAAGCTGTTCACCAAATGATAGCATATGTTCCATTGTAAAATTCTTATCCAGAAAGCGCTGTGTACTTCTCCAATCACTGAATAATAACACATGTTGAACTGTGTCCCGACTTTTCAAATAGAGAGCACTCTGTTGGGAACAAACATCTCGTTTTTTGAAACGTGTGGGATACCATTTCGCATCAGACTCCATTCGTTCCAAAGAACGTGGTGAAACTTGAACCTGAATGAGAAAAATAATACTTGTGGTCGGCAGCATTCGAACCTGCGCGGGGACCAATGGCTTTCTAGTCCATCGCCTTAACCACTCGGCCACGACTACACCTACACATAAGCCGCCATGGTGCCATTTGACGCAAAAGGTATTTTTCTATTTGGCAGTCGCCGACAGACACATAGAATATCAATTCTGAACATTATTGTGTTCGCAATAAATATTCTTTCATTCACAACCTTACAAAATCCAAACCCGAGATGACACAATAACTCCGTTAGAGTCGCGAGAGGAAAGCGTTGATTGCATCCCTTTGTTGAATTCGGAAATTTCATTTGATTTTATTCGAATTCGCAATTTCCCACTCTCTACATTTTCTTTCTGTATTTAATGACATGGCGATAATGCACCGACAGAAATCACAATACAAACTAGAATTGGTGCTGGATTGTGAAAATGCAGGAATTATCCTCTGTGTTCACAAACATCAGGGGCAGCACGGTAGCATTGTGGATAGCACAATTGCTTTACACCTCCAAGGTCCCAGGTTCGATTCCGGCTTGGGTCATTGTCTGTGCGGAGTCTGCACATCCTCCCCGTGTGTGCGTGGGTTTCCTCCGGGTGCTCCGGTTTCCTCCCACAGTCCAAAGACGTGCAGGTTAGGTGGATTGGCCATGATAAATTGCCCTTAGTGTCCAAAATTGTTGGGTGGGCTTACTAGGATAGGGTGGAGGTGTTGACCTTGGGTAGGGTGCTCTTTCCAAGGGCCGGTGCAGACTCGATGGGCTGAATGGCCTCCTTCTGCACTGTTAATTCTATGATAATCTGAGTTACACCAAACCCATTAAGTTTCAGGACACGGAAAACTCAGCGGGTCTGGCAGCATCAGTGGAGAGAGAAACCGAGTTAACGTTTCCATTCCGCATCAACTAAAGGGAGTATTTTACTTTTATTTTCAAATATCAGCACGATACTCCCCTCCCTTCAGAACCGAAATTTCCAAATGTCCAAAAATATTCTGAACAGTCTTCTAAATCCACGGATAAGTTCACATTCAGATGCAGAAAAGGCTCCTCATCAGCCGATTTACCTGCCACGTCCCGCCGTGTGGGATGATGTCTAATCCACGCCGGCGGGACTGGCCAGAAACGGACGACTGCTCGGCCCATCGCAGCGTGGAGAATTGCTGGGGGTGCCGGAATCTAACGGCCCCAGATCGGCGTGGCGGATATCACGGCCCCGCTCGTAAACCGGTGGCGGAGAATACGGCAGACGATGTCGGGGTGGCGGCGCGGGATTCGCACCCCCCCCCCCCCCCACCACGAGGATTGAATCCAGCTGCAGAATTCCTGTGGACTAGCCAGCTGCAGAAAAGACTTTGCAAAAAGGTTTGCTTCTTTCCATAATCAAATCCTCCCCGTTCCCATACTCATGGTGCTCATTGTTTTATACAACGTATATGTCTTGTGTAAAACCATAACAGAGGAAGAGGGGGAAATAAAATTATAGGATGCAATGGTGGGGTGTTTGACATTCCTTTGCAATGAGATTTTGATCTCTCTTGTACTTTGGGAAGTGCAAAGAAAGGAAGAGACAAAAGGAAGAAAATCAATCCCAGATGCCATCATAATCCCCCCCCTCCCAATTACCACGCAATCTCCCACCCCGAGACTACATCAGCCATCCCCATTCCACAAACCCCACCAGACTACCCAACCGTCCCCCTGGCAATGCTAACCCCTCACCCACTCACATTACACACTTACATTCACTTCTGTCAAAGTGGTTGGGACCTTTAAACTTGCCAATTTATGACAGTTAGTGCAGTATAAAAGAGGGTGTGACTTTGTACCCCTCAACAACCCTGCACACCACAGAAGGACTCCAGGAGCAGCTGCACTGCATGTGTTTCAGCAGGCCTGAGTCTGAAGTATGGGTGATAAATGTGCAGCTCCAGTCTCGTGTAATTTAGAAGGAACAGAGTGGTAATGAAATGGTGATTGTCACTTGACGGAAGATTCGACTCACGGAGTTGGGGCATAGATTAGCAATGATCTGATTAAATGGTAGAACATGCTCAAGGGCCAGAATTGCCCATCCCTGTTCCTAAGTTCTCATGGTCCTATGTATATTCATAAACCTGCTTTTAACATGGGGACAAAATTCCTCAATCTGCAATAAATGTGAATACTGTTGAATGAATCTCTTGTTTTACATCAAAATTTTAGAATTTGTTCGCATATCATAAATTTAGCATGCTGCCCCTGGCCAATAACGCATTAATCTTGAGTGGATTGCCAATGCTTTGTGCAGGAAATGGAAAAGTTATGGTAAGATAATAGGAAGCGAATATCCTTATTTATTTAGAATACGGAATCCACATAGCATGCACAGGGGATGGTCAATAAATATTCGCCTAACCAGCGGCGCCCACAGCCTGTAAATGTTTTTTTACAAAACCTCTCCAAATTATGGTCGTCTCGAACGCGCTGAAGATTTGTTTCCGGGTTCTCAGTTTCCTTAAGAGTGAAAAGTTTTTGACCTCGACACTAACCCTGTGGAAAAAGCATGGTAACATTGAACCCCAGATAGGAAGTGCTATCTCAAATGCTTCTGTGCTACATCTATTGCAACAGTATAGGAATATGGATCTTGAACTCCTGAAGTAAACCACTAAACGCGAAAACTCCACGGGAAAACCAACATTGCTTCTACTCCAAGATCAATATAACCTTGGTATCTCCTCTGAGTAGTATCTGTCGGAAAAGGGTTTTGAAAGGAGCAGGTGGATCATGGATTTCACGGCTTCATAAGCATTTGGGAATTTCCTGGCTGATTCTTTGCCTCCATTTACCATTCCAGAAAACTCAGTTCGTACTGGCATAAAGCTCCTTAACAGGGAAACAATTTGCGATGTGTATGCAGCAAAATAATGGAATACAATTCGAAACAGTGCATTGCAATTTTCGCTTGGTAGTTGGCACCGTGCCTCAGTGAGTGAAAGTATCTGCCGTCAATAAGAGAGCCTCAGTTAGAACCTCAGCCGCTCCTCAGCCTATTTTTCCATTGCATTGTATTAAATTATCCTGGAAAGTGTGTCCCGTTTCAAGTTGGGATAACGCTTTTGGAATCACGTGCGAATATAAAGATTGTGGTGAATGGAGGATTTTATGAATATAGACTTCTAAATATTGGGACAACGTAAGTGTTTAAAAACCTGGCTTACATTGTGTTTGATGGAGTGGTTATGTTTTTTAAAATGATTTTGTTTTGCTTCGAGGAAACAGTGGGAATATTTTAGGTAACATTCTATGCGCTGGGATTTAATTGAAATATTCCTACCTCCAAGATGATCACATCTTCATAATTGAAAGTTGTATTAAAGAGCGATAGAAATGTTGCTGTGGCAATCATGACTCCGTCCTCTTGATGTCGTATGTTTCAGAGATGTCATTCACTCTGACTGATCATTCAGTAATTAATTCCTGGACGTCAGAATGTCCTTTCAGCTGGTTTGTCTGGTCGACTCCCTGCAAGATCAGCTCAGCTAATCTCACATTGCCGTCTCTGTGCTGCAGATTTCAATTCAGTTCCCTATTTAATTTGGTTCTGCTTGAATATGGCTTCGCTGCTCTCCACCTATTCATTTTAGATCCTCACCAAGTGCCCTGTAAAACTGTGTTTCTTACATTCCACCTTTGATTCAATTGCAAATCAACTTAAATTGTGTTGTTCTGTTTTCGACATGGATGCCTTTGACAGTATCTCTCTATATCATTAAAACCCGTCATTATCGATTTCCCCTTTCTCTTCACGATGGAGGACAATCCACTTTCTATAATCCCTCGACTGAACAGAAGTTGATCTTTCCGTAAAAAATAGCTTCCTCAATTTTTGCACATTTTCTAAAACACTAACATCGTTCCGCAGGTGTCGTGTCCAGAATGGGGCGGGATTTTCAATCTCACTCCATCTCTCACAGGCTCCGAGAAACAACAGTTCCGTAATTCGCCTCTTTATTCAATACATTGACGACTATATTTTATCAATTATTTAACTGACACTAAGCTCGGATGTTTAAAGTATTGAATTTCTTCGCCTCTCTCATCTGCACTGTGAGTCTGTGACTCCGCCCTTCCCATCTCCTAATAAATATGTGCTAATACAGGGACTGTGTGTGAGAAGGAGCTACCTGCATTGTTCCTTGAATATCTGGTGGAGGGTGGGAAGAAGAACAAAAGGGAAAGTCTGTAATGGGGTGGAGAGCAGGAGAGATTCAATAATACAGGTGACAAACATGCAGCAGTAAAAATGCTGAACCCTGACCACTTGACCACCAGGGACGGTACCGGATCTTTCGCAAACCTTATAACAATCCACTCAGAAGGGATTTCTGAAAGAAAGACTCATAACAATAACTCGTTAAAATAGATAACAATCAATAGGAGCAAGTAACAAGTGAAATTATGAACTTTGGGAGAACGATAATAGAAAGTCAGTACATTGTAAATGCGAAGATTTGTAAAATATAAACTGACAGAGAGATATTGATGTCCACAACAAGTTCATAATGTAGTTCGAATATAATATTGGTTATTTCGATATATAATGTCGTAAACTTGTTAATAAAAGCACCGGGACCATGTGCGATGTGTGATATCACAGTTTGATCTGAATAAGCAGTCTATGGTTGATGCTGGTCACCAGTCTTCAGCAAAGATACCGGAAACGTACAGGGTGGTTTTCAAGAATGAAATATTTCATTTATGAGGAGTTGTTGAGGAAATTCAGGTTATTGTACTTCGAACGTAGAAGATTGGAAGATTACTTAAGAGTGGAGTGAGGTGGGGCAAGAGTAGACAGGGAAAAGATTCCCCCTGTGTGTAGGTCAATAACTGGTGGTCGTGGATTCAGTCATTGGCAGAACATAAAGAGAGGGTGGGAGCAGAGAGATAATTTTCACTCAGAGTTGGTGTGATCTGGAACGCTCCGACAGACAAGGTAGTACCAGATCATTGCAGTTCATTTTTTTAAAGGAAGTTGGAAATGCATTTTCATCCCCACGACTTCGAATCAAACCCCAGGTGAAATACTTGCCCCACTGTTCCCTTCCTCAGCCTAACCTGATTCTTCATCCGGATATGGATCTCCTGGAAGAAAATCACCGCCGCTCGCAAACCCCTGAGATGTGCGAAAATACGGGATCTTTTGACTGGTTCATTCAACCCAAGGCTGTGTCACGTCAGAGCGCTCACCAGAGGCTTGCGCCTCCATCCCTCTCTATAATCTGGCATCATCCCACCTCGATTCTACCTTGCCCAATCTGACTCTGAACCGGCCCATGCAAGATGGCTCCCCAACTACACCATGCTCATCTTCCAAACTACCACGTGACATTCTCCACTCGCCCCCTCCGCAGAGCCTCTCCTGTGCTGTCAGCTTCTGCCGTAATGACGTATGTGCCCGGTCTACCTCTGGAGTCTTTTGCACACCTCCTCCTCCACCAATCTGGCCAATGTCCTCGAAACGTACTTTGTTGTGATCCTTCCCTCCACGCTATCCGGCAGACATGGTCCAAGGTCCCTCATGGTAGACTAGTACAAAAGGTGAAGTCACACGGGATCAGGGGTGAGCTGGCAAGGTGGACACAGAACTGGCTAGGTCATAGAAGGCAGAGAGTAGCAATGGAAGGATGCTTTTCTAATTGGAGGGCTGCGACAAGTTGTGTTCCACAGGGATCAGTGCTGGGACCTTTGCTGTTTGTCGCCTTTATAAATGATTTGGAGGAAAATGTAACTGAACTGATTAGTAAGTTTGCAGACAACACAAAGGTTGGTGGAATTGCGGATAGCGATGAGGGCTGTCAGAGGATGCAGCAGGGTTTTGATTGTTTGGGGACTTGGGCGGAGAGATGGCAGATGGAGTCTAATCCGGACCGATGTGAGGTAATGCATTTTGGAAGGTCTAATGCAGGTAGGGAATATACAGCGAATGGTAGAACCCCCAAGAGTATTGAATAACAGAGTGATCTAGGTGTACAGGTCCACAGGTCACTGAAAGGGGCAAAACAGGTGGAGAAGGTAGTCAAGAAGGCATACGGCATGCTTGCCTCGATTGGGCGGGGCATTGAGTATAAGAATTGGCAAGTCATGTTGCATCTGTATAGAATCTTAGTTCGGCCACACTTGGAGTATAGTGTTCAATTCAGGTCGCCACACTACCAGAAGGATATGGAGGCTTTAGAGAGGGTGCAGAAGAGATTTACCAGAATGTTGCCTGGTATGGAGGGCATTAGCTATGAGGAGCGGTTGTTCTCACTGGAAAGACGGAGGTTGAGGGGCGACCTGATAGAGGTCTGCAAAATTAAGAGGGGAATAGGCAGAGTGGATAGTCAGAGGCGTTTCCCCAGGGTAGAGGGGTCAATTACTAGGGGGCATAGGTTTAAGGTGCGAGGGGCAAGGTTTAGAGTAGATGTACGAGGCAAGTTTTTTACACAGAGGGTAGTGGGTGCCTGGAACTCGGTGCCGGAGGAGGTGGTGGAAACAGGGTCGATAGTGACATTTAAGGGGCATCTTGACAAATACATGAATAGGATGGGAATAGAGGGATACGGGCCCAGGAAGTGTAGAAGATTGTAGATTAGTCGGGCAGCATGGTCGGCACGGACTTGGAGGGCCGAAGGGCCTGTTCATGTGCTGTACTTTTTTTCGTTGTTCTTTGGCACACACTCCACAACTTCTATCGTCTGGATCTTTTCTCCTGCTCCTCCACCTTCCGACAACAGTGATTGCACAGATCCCCCATGAATCCACCTTCAAAGGCACAATCCAATCGCTCCAGTCAGACACCACCTTACCCACCTCATAGATTATCGCCCTCTGTGCTTCGAAGCACTTTTCCAACCGATCCATTGATCCGGGAAGAGGTGGTACTGTTCCCTCAATTACCTCCTACCAGTCACTGTGCATCTCCTTCCTCTGGTGTCGCAATTCCTCCTTGATGAATCTCATCAATTTCTCCATCTGAGTCTTTGCCACCGACGACGACACTTCCCCCTCCTGCATTTGTACAATTGATGCAGCGCGACAGGTCTCCAAACTGTTAGCCAGACCTTTCTCTGTCTTCTGCCGGGTCCGATAGCCAGTAGACATGCCAATCCAGGGAGAAATGATTCTCTTCCACTTTCCGCTCCACTTTTCTGCTCAAACTACCGAAATAAAGGGTAAAACATGACAAAACCAATGGCTGCCAGCCGGAACGGTACTATGTGCGTCCACCCACTCCTTGGCCACCACCTGAAGTCCCCTCAACCGATTAACCTGGTGAATATAATTATTGTGAAGCCAGGGGCCAATGTTCTCGGGAAATATTATAAGTTTATTGGTCAATTCACTTTTGTTGTCACTCGGAAAAGTGTGGGGCTGAAATTGACCGCCACTTGTCCAGAGTGTCGTAAGCACGGTACATTAAAAGTATTCCCATTCTGACGTTATGATGGAGAGAATGTTATTGATGAGGAAGTTGAAGATTTGTGGTTCTGGGACAAGATCCTGAGAAATTCAGAGCGATGTTCTTGTGTATGTTCTAATTTACGTCCACCAATCACAACTCTAATCAGCGGCGGGATTTCCCCAGTTTCTCACTGTTTTACCAGGGTTCCATTATGCTAATCCCAGTGAAATATTGCCTTGATGTCAAGTTCAATCACTCTCACTGCGTCTTTGTTGTGAAGCACTTTGGTAAATCTTTGGAGTAAGGCTTTAATGAGGCCGAAATCAAACGGCCCCGGTGGAACGCACATGAAATGAAAATGAAAATGAAAATCGCTTACTGTCACAAGTAGGCTTCAAATGAAGTTACGGTGAAAAGCCCCTAGTCGCCACATTCCGGCGCCTGTTCGGGGAGGCTGGTACGGGAGCAATAGTTTGCATGTTGATGCTGTGAAAGTACCACTTGATAGCAGTTTCTTGAATCACGCTGTTGACGATCTAGAATAGTTTGCCTGTGGAAATAATTTCCAGATTTGATTTTGTCCTGATGTTTCTGGACAGCATACATCTGTATAATTGTCCAGATTGCCCGTTCGATGACAGTGCTGTAATCATCAGATGAATGGTGCAACCAATTATGGAGCACAAGCTGCAGCGGAAATGTTGTCAGGATGTTTAGACTTTGAATTATCTCGAGCTATAACGCACGCTTCATGACATTGTTTCACGACTTTGGTTACCGATATCATTCAATCTCATATGTAAAACGAACTGTTTCCCGAACATTAAACATATCGGCGTGAGTTCCAAAGCAGAAACGTCGTTTGTGCACAGAAATATTTATTGACATCACTGTTGCCCTCTGCTGGTTTCCCTTTCCTTTTCCCTTTAAAACTGACCTCAGTGTCGCACGGTCTGATGGTGGGGGATAGTAATCTGCCCTCATTATGATTTCTTCATCCAATGTACGTCCTAATCTAAGCTACGTGAGCTCTAAATTGCTCTGACATTGCCTTTCCTTATGATTCAGACTGCTGTTTTCATGTAAGATGTTACTGTCAAGTCATTTCTCAGTTTGTTGCAGGATACTTATATGGTAGAGTATGAGGATTCATTCTTAACCTGACTCTCTTCATTGTGGAAGACATATTCATAATCGGATTACCCAGAGAAAATACAGAATTATCAGCGGTCGGTACATTTTTGCAGCTGCTATACAAATTCAAGCTACTGGATAGAATATTAAATAAAATGTACTTGGGAAATAACAGAAATAAGATTATAAGTTAATTAAGTTACTTTCTGTCTCAATTCTTTTTATATTGATTGGTGCTTATTCATTAATCTATGTACCGGGCGGGTGGAATTCATAGGAGTAAAAGAGGTCACCGAGGAGGTGGACCCTTTCTTGCAATTGGCTACGATAATTCCTGGTATATTTCATGACTCCAAATACAAACCTTTCCCCAATCCCTTCCATTTGCTGCAGAAACATCTGCTAATCTCAGTTTTAAAGTTAACATTTGATTTAACTTCAGCAGCTACTTGCAGAAGACAGTTTCAAACTTCAGCTACCGGTTCTGCGTTCTGAGTATCCTTTAGAACATAAGAACTAGGAACAGGAGTAGGCCATCTGGCTCTTCGAGCCTGCTCCGCCATTCAATGAGACCATCGCTGATCTTTTGTGGACTCAGCTCCACCTTCGCGTCAGAACAACACTTTCTTCACTCTGGCCCTCTCCCTCTCCGTCTTAAGAATTGTCTTACTAATTCTCATACTAATATTGTTCTCCAGAGAAGCAGACACAGAAACAATCCTGATATAAATGCGAGGACTGGAATTGCATCCACTTCAGCCCAAGACCTCTGATGAAACTGACGTATGATATTAGACAGACTGGCAGAATGTTATCAGGTGAATTCACTGTACATCCACATCCTAACCATAGTCCAACTCCGACCCAGTCTCAGTTCACGTGCTGCTCAAACCTTCATCCTTGCTGTTGCTCACTCTAGACTTGACTATTCCTCTGTTCCCCTGACCGGATTCCCACCTTACACCCACATATACCTGGGCTCATTAAACATTCAATTGCCTGGAACGTCGCGTGAACCATGTCCAGTTCACCAATGATCTCCGTGTTTACTGACCTACACTGACTCCCAATCGGCAATGATTCAATTTTAAAATCCATATCCTGACTTTCAAATTCCTCCTTGACTTCGTCACTCCCTTTGTCTACAACTTCCTCCAGCAAAACAGATCTTCCAGATGTTGCTCTTCTGCCATCTTGTAAATTCCCGCTTTTACTCGCTACAACACTGACAGCCGTGTTTTCAGCTGACTTGCTCCAGAATTCTGGCCTCCCTCACTAAACCTCTCCACTTCTCCAGTTCCCTCTCCTATTTAAGATGCTGGTTAAAATCTACATATTTTACCAAGTTTTTGTCACCTGACCAAATATCTCCTTCGGTGGCTCAGGATCACCTTCATTTTAGTAGCAATACCAATTCTTTTGGGAATTGACTTGGGACACTTTGTTGCGCTCCCATTTTAGCAGATAGCAATGGTGGTACAGGGATGAGCAGCGATGATTTCCCAGCAGTTGATCAGTGTTCTGTCCCCGATATTGCAGTTTGTTGCTTTTCAAAACTCTCAAATCAGAAACCTCAAGCTTGGAGCTGAATTTATTCCGTTTTGGTGAGATTTTGCTCTGATAGCTCTGATAATTCAAATAAAATCATTTCAAATCTCCACTTAGCTTTCATTTAAAATGCAACTCGGGTGGGTTCGTTATCCAGATAATGATAGCTTCCATCAACTGTATTGTGGAGCCGGAATACAATTTCTGGGATTCAATGAAATTAACCCGGCATGGAAATGTGAAATGGCGAAAGAAAGGAAATTCAATTTGATGTATCGGATGCATGTATTTGTTACATGACTGTCACTAATGTCAATGATTGTTAAAACTGTTTAACTCCTTGGAGGGTTGATCTCTATATAAATATAGATCCTGCTCCATTGTTTAGCCCGTGCGCCAGGCAGAGTCTTTCATCTCCTCCAGTATCCAAGTACTCACCGAGAAAATGGGGAAAGCAGTTATCCTGCTGGTGAAAGAGATTTACTACCCGATACTCGCAGTCGTTGGCCTTCCAGGTGAGTCATTGTAATCTATGTGTTGTTAATAGATGGAGACTGTCATTTTATTAAAACTAAATGTTCCATATCAAAATCCGTTTTTGAAGACAGCATTTATGATCCATAGTTACCTGAACAATCACGTGACCAATGTTTTCGCACTTTCTGTGATCCGTTGTATCTGGAAAACGTATAGCTCTGGTGATAATATAATTGAATATCTGAAATGATATTTGAGTGGATTTCCTGACTGCATTATCCTGCAGCGAAGAGTCAGATCCGCACCAGCTTACTAATCGTGTAGTTCGACCTCCTATATTTTAATACCTCGGAATTAATGCAACTCGTTTCAGTTAGTAGCTCCACGTTCATTTCAATCAGGCGATGATATATGATTTACCTTATCTCTCTCTCTCTTACAGCAAACGTAATGACAATTGTGATCCTTTCTCGAGGAAACTGTGGCCTTTCCAAATGTATCACTACATACATGGTGGCTATGGCGACAGCAGACCTACTGCTCGTCATCATCAATGTCATGTTATATTACATTTTCAGCTATCACTTTCCACTTTCATTCTTGTCCCACACTCCTGTTTGCAGGACCATTCTCTATATGACTGCTGTCACCCTTGATAGCTCTGTTTGGTTCACCGTCTCCTTCACATTTGATCGATTTGTAGCAATATGTTGCCAGAAGTTAAAAACACGGTTATGTACCAAAAGAGTTGCCATCGCGATTGTAACAACCGCCTCAATCGTGATCTTGTTAAGGGACATCCCGGTTTGGTTATCATATGAACCTTTGCACACCATTAATAAGGTGCACTGGGGCTGCCAGTCGAGTGTTGAATTTTATTCTTCATCTCCAGGTATAGCATACGTCTGGTGTTACAGCGCCTGGGTGGTTTGGCTTCCTTTTACTCTCATATTCATGTTTAACATTTTAACTGTCCGGCGTATTTTAATAGCTAATAGAGCCCGCACGGGTCTCCGGGGTCACAGGAGTGAGAATCACAGCGATTCGGAGTCTGAGAACCGAAGGAAATCCGTTATTTTATTGTTCACGATATCGATCAGTTTTATATTGCTGTGGTTAACATATGCCGTGACTTTAGTAACTACCAGACTGACAAACAGCATTTATTACCGAGCCGATCGCACAAACCCTGCATATCTCGCCACTGAAACCGGGGCTTTTCTGAAGTTGTTGAGTTGCATTCAAAACCCATGTATTTATACAGCGACCCAGAGCAAATTCAGACAGGAGTTGAAAAATGTGGTGAAATCTCCATGGATACTAATGCTGAGATTAGTTGAAAAACTGCCGATATAACGAATCAAATTTTTTAAAGCTTCCTTGTACATTTTAACTTCGTCCCATTCTGGTCATGTGAAATGGATGCGGTTTACGTGTAAATGTCTTCGATTTTCTACTGCTCGTTTGACGCACCCATCATGTTC